>NW_025869448.1:0-3023 GCF_002878395.1 Capsicum annuum
TGGAGATCGATATGAATTATGGAGCATAAAGATGAAGACATTGTTCAAGTCTCAAGAATTGTGGGATTTGGTGGAGAATGGCTACGCTGAGGAAGTTGAAGCACAAAGGTTGCGGGAGAACAAAAATAAGGACTCTAAGGCGTTGTTCTACATCCAACAGTCTATGCACGACTTGGTGTTTTCCAGAATTGTTGCTGCAGAAACCTCAAAGCAGGCATGGGATATTTTGAAGAAAGAATTCCACGACTCAACAAAGGTAATGACCGTCAAACTCCAGTCACTCCGACGTGATTTCAAAAATTCATTCATGAAAAGTAGTGAATCTGTACAAGACTACTTATCTAGAGTTAGTACACTTATTAATCATATGAAGACATATGGTGACAAAATTACTGATGAAACTGTAGTTGCTAAAGTTCTAAGAAGTCTAAATAAAAGATTTGATCATGTCGTAGCTGCCACTGAGGAATCCCATAATTTATCTGATTATGGTTTTGATGAATTGATGAGTTCCTTACAAGATAATGAGGATAGATTGAATGCCTCTTAAGAAAAGAGTGAAGAAAAGGCATTTCAGATCAAGGAAGAGTCTTCTGTCAAAGGCAAATCAGAAGTCTCAAATGCTAGGGGATGTAAAGGCAGAGGTAGTTTCCATGGTCAAGGTCGTGGCAGAGGACGAGCTCAATTTGGTGGTGAGAACTGACAGTTCAAGAGCAATATTCAGTGCTGCTATTGCAAAAAAATGGGGCACAAGGAAGTTGATTGTTGGACTAAATAGAAGGATAAACAACAACAGGAAAATTTTACTGAGAAACAACAAGAGGAGGGTAATCTGTTCATGGCTCACTCCTTAGTAGATACTGGTTCGGATGAAGTTTGGATCATTGATAGTGGTTGCTCCAACCACATGTCTGGCAGAAGGTCATTGTTTAAAGAACTTGATGAATCGGAGAACTCAGAAGTTCGTCTTGGGAATGACAAGGCAATGAAAGTCGAAGGGAAAGGTATAATTGCTTTAAAAACTTCTCTTGGTAATGTAAAACTTCTCGATAATATGCAGTATGTTCCTTGTCTATCCCATAACTTGTTGAGTGTTGGGCAACTGATAACTTGTGGATACTCCATTCTGTTTGATGAAAATTCTTGTAGTATTCAAGATAAAAAAAACAGGATTCAAAATTGTTGAAACTCAAATGACTTAAAATAGAACGTTTTTCCTTGAAGTTTCTGATGTTAAAAGTTTTGCATTAGTTACCAAAGATAGTACCGAAGCTAATTTATGGCATTTGAGGTATGGTCATTTGAGTGTAAAGGGGTTACAATTATTAGGTCGTAGAAATATTGTTCTAGGTTTGCCTAGAATTGATACTCTTGAATTCTGTGAAGGATGCGTGTATGGGAAACAAAATAGAAATTCATTTCCCGTAGGCAAGTCTTGGAGAGCTTCTAGTTGTCTTGAACTGGTGCATACTGATCTATGTGGTCCTATGAGTGTTGAGTCCTTAGGTGGAAGTCGATATTTCCTACTTTTACGGATGATTACAGTTGAATGAGTTGGGTATATTTCTTGACATTCAAATCTGAAACATTTGAGAGTTTCAAGAAATATAAGTGTTTTGTTGAGAAACAAAGTGGCTGTAGAATCAAGACTCTTCGAACAAATAGAGGTGGTGAATTTATGTCAAATGAATTCAACACTTTTTGTGAGGAATGTATTCATAGAAAGCTCACAGCACCATATACACCAGAGCAGAATAACGTAGCGAAACGAAAGAACCGGACAGTTGTTGAAATGGGCAGAGGTATGATGCAAGCCTGAGGTGTACCGAAGTGTTTCTGGGGTGAAACTGTTGCTACTGCTGTCTACGTGCTGAACATTTCACTCGCCAAGGCTTTTCTTAATCAAATAGCATATGAAGCATAGAGAGGTAACAAGCCTAAGGTAAGCCACTTACGTGTCTTTGGATGTATAGCTTATACATTGGTGAACTCACAGGCTAGACAAAAGCTTGATGAAAAATCAAAAAAATGTATCTTTGTTGGATATAGCACACAATCCAAAGCTTATAAGCTATATGATCCAATGAGTGGCAAAATTATGATAAGTAGAAATGTTATGTTTAATGAAGATGCTAGCTGGAACTTTGATTCTGGGAAGGTTAATTCGAATATTAAATTGTCGCCTACTGATGAAATTTTTGAGCAAGTACCTGCATCAGTTTCTATTCTAGAGAACACATACAGTTCTTCTCCAGCAAGTAGCAGACTTTCTACTCCTCAATCAAGCACCTCTTCTCCATCAAACGATCATGGCTTAACCCCCGAAAGAAGTGGCAGTAGTTCCTCTTTAATAGACTCTTCTAGCGAGACTCCACCAACGAAATTCAAATCGTTGAGGGAGATTTATGAGACTTGTTGTTTTTCTTTGTATGGTGCAGAACCCACTTGCTTCAAAGAAGCTACAGAGATTCAAGTGTGGAAAAATGCAATGATAGAAGAGATACTAGCAATTGAGAAGAACCAAACATGGGAGTTGGTGAATCTTCTAAATGAAAAGGAACCCATTTGACTCAAATGGGTGTTCAAAGTCAAGCATCATGCAGACGAGAGCGTACAGAGATACAAAGCCAGGCTTGCAGCTAAGGGATATGCACAACACAAGGTATTGATTACGATGAAATATTTTCACCTATTTCTCATTTTGAAACGGTTAGAATACTCTTATCTTTGGCTGCTAAATTGAGCTTTCCCATTTATCAATTTGATGTTAAATCTGCATTCCTAAATGGGGATTTGGAAGAGAAAGTTTATGTTTTTCAACCTGAGGGTTTTGTTATTAGTGGAAATGAGAAAAAAGTTTACAAACTCAAGAAGGCACTTTACGGTCTAAAACAAGCGCCAAGTGCATGGTACAACAAAATTGACTGCTACTTTATGAGGTGTGGATTTGAAAGGAGTGAGAATGAGCCTACGCTATATGTAAAGAAACAAGGTATGAGTGATTTTTTGATAGTTTTTCTCTA
>NW_025869449.1:0-1133 GCF_002878395.1 Capsicum annuum
GATGTTATTTTCAATTTTTACTTGTCTCGACAGGAACAAATGAAGTATGATCTTTATGCAGTTATAGTGCACGCCGAGTCTACATCCCGTTCGGGACACTATTACTGCTTCATTTGTGCTGAACCAAATGAATGGTACAAATTTGATGACACGATGGTAAGTAGAATCGTGCAGTCATGTTCTTTGTTATATGTCACTGATAGTCTATTCTGTCAAGCTTCTTGAACGAAAACTAACTTGATATTATGTTTGATTGTCATAGATTTCTCGGGTTCAAAAAGATGTTGTTTTGGCTGAAGAAGCATATATTATGTTTTATGCAAAGAGAGTCACTCTGTGGTTTTCAGATATCATTGCACTTGAAGCTATCAACTCTTCATATTTCATTGAACTCAAGAAGATTGTGGATAATGAATTGAAGAAGACTGTACAAACATCGTATACTCAAGGACCACCTAGTGCTATTTACTCTTTGCTAGAAAACAATGCTTCTCAGGACATCGGGAGGACCGAAAGAATGGCACCCTTGTTGCCCAAGTCACCATCTAGATCTCAAAGTACACTAGGTAAACTCATCTTCAATTTCTATTTATTGGTGAGTCATGTCATTAGCTCACTTTTACTTGCAAATATATTTTAAGTAATGTGTACTTGTTTAAAGAGTATTACACCTACCAACTGTTTTGTTTATAACATTGGCAGATCAGGTTGCTAGCGAAAATCAATGGCAGATGGATCCAGAACAAGAGACGGAAATAATGATGGCGTGTTATATGATTAAGCGAAGAGTTCCAGGTACAAGAGGTGAAGAACTCATGACTGCATTATGCAGATTAGGCAGCCGTGGAAGTTCTCTGAGTAGAAAGGATGATGGAAGTTCAGTTGATTGACGTAGTTCCAGCTCTGGCTCTGCAGCTTTGGCTCTTGATAGGCGAATTTAAAATTTTGAGTTTATAGATTCGAGATAGAAAGGATATCTTGTTGGATTTTAGTTAAGTTATTTATGCATATTTAATTTTTTTGAACATTTGGCCATGAGGATAAAATGTAAGTTATTTACTTGCAATACTGAGTTTTTAGTTTTTGCATATTTGTTGTTTAATTTATTATCTATCGGTGTCTTATATACTACA
>NW_025869450.1:0-2217 GCF_002878395.1 Capsicum annuum
TATTCAGGGGTATCTCATGACGCCCGTTTATAGTACCCAACCTTTGGGATTGATCACAACTCTTTACAAATATACTGCATCTCTAAATAGAGTTGGCCAGAAAAAACCTAATTGCAACACTTTTCTTACAGTCCTCTCACCACCATGATGTCCACCATATAGAGATGAATGGCAATTTTGTAACACCTTTATAAATTCAGCCTCCGGGATACACCTACAAATTACTCCATCTGTAACCTTCTTGAAAAGGTATGGTTCATCCCAAATGTAGGCACGAGAATCATGGAGTAATTTCTTCTTTTGTTGTGATGTGGTTTCGAGAGGATACACCCCACAAACTATCAGGTTTACAATGTCAGCATACATGGAAACTCAACTGCTTCTAATAATAACAACTTCTCATCAGGAAAGTCTTCCTTGATACTTTGCAAGTCATCCACAATATGGTCTCGATTTTCCAGCCGTGACAAGTGATCAACAACTTGATTTTCAGCTCCCTTTCTATCACACACCTCAAGATCAAATTCTTGAAGTAGCAGAATCCACCTTATTAGTCGTGACTTTATATCCTTTTTGTTCACAAGATACTTAATGGAAGCATAGTCTGTATGAACAATGACCTTGGTAACAATTAAGTAAGATAAAAAATTATCAAATTCATATACCACATCCAACATCTCTTTCTCTGTAACTGTGTAGTTAACTTGAGCATCATTCAGTACCTTACTAGCATAGTAGATTGATTGAAATACCTTTTTTTTTCTATGGCCTAACACTGCTCCCACTGTAATATCACTAGCATCATACATTAGCTCAAAAGGTAACTCCCAATATGGTGCGATCAAAATAGGTTCTTCCGTCAACTTCTTCTTGAGCTTTTCAAAAGCTTCATGACAATCAGCTCCAAACTCGAAATTGGTTTCTTTCTCTAACAATTTGCAAATGGAACTTGCGATCTTTGAGAAATCTTGAATGAATCGTCTATAGAACTCAGCATGTAAAAAAAAACTTTGCACGCCTTTTACTGTAACTGGATAAGATAACTTTTCAATTACTTCAACCTTTGCTTTGTCAACTTCCAGCCCTTTGCATGACACTTTATGGCCTAAGACAGTTCCTTCTCTAACCATAAAATGACATTTTTCCCAATTGAACACCAACTTTGTTTCTTCGCAACGAGCTAGAACTTTGTTAAGATTTTGCAAACATGTTTTAAATGAATTCCCATACACAGAGAAATCATCCATAAATACCTCCACAAAATCCTCTACCATGTTCGAGAATATCGCCATCATACACCTTTGAAATGTAGCAGGTGCATTGCATAATCTGAAGGGCATGCGTCTAAAAGCATACGTATCATATGGATAAGTGAATATGGTCTTTTCTTGGTCTTCCGGTGCTATGCTTATCTGATTGTAGCCAGAGTACCCATACAGAAAATAGGATTACTCTTGCCCTACCAATCTATCCAGCATTTGGTCAATGAAAGAAATTGGGTAGTGATTTTTATGAGTTGCTTCATTCAGCATCCGATAATCTATACATATTCTCCATCTAGTAACTGTACGTGTGGGAACCAACTCGTTATCATCATTTGTCACTACTGTCATTTCTCCCTTCTTTGGTACACAGTGCACCAGACTAACCCATTTTCTATCAGAAATTGGGTAGACAATACCACTGTCTAACCACTTGATCACCTCTTTTCAGACTACTTCCTTCATCACAGGATTCAACCTCCTTTGTTGCTGCACTTTAGGTCTGTACCCTTCTTCTATGTAAATATTGTGCATGCAAAATACTGGATTGATTCCTATAATGTCAGACATCTGCCAGCCAATCGCTTTTCTTTTTCTTTTGAGAACTGCTACAACTTCCTCTACCTGTACATCTTTAATGACCTGTACGGTCATTTTACTGTATTTTCATATAATTTTAGTACTATCTAAATATATCGTGGATTATTTAATTTAATTTGGCATTTGGTAGAAATATAATTTAGTACCCTTCTAGAATATTTTTGATATTTGTAAAAAAAATTAAGTGATGATATATTTATATTAATTTATAATAGACTTTTATGATTTATTAATATTTTAAGCGAAGATAATAAATTTAGAAATGTTAATATATTATTGTTACATAATAGAGATTTTGATAGAAATAATTTTCTATTAATTATGATATATTCAAAATATTATAATTATTTTACCA
>NW_025869451.1:0-2658 GCF_002878395.1 Capsicum annuum
ATAACCACATAAAAAATAATTTTAATTATGTATAAATAGTATATTTTCTGTTGTGGTGGGATACTTAACAATTCTCTATAAATAGCTCACTTCGGAGCAAATTTTAACCAAGTCTTAAAAGGGGGTGAAAACTATTTTGAGAAAAAACCAGTTAATTTTTCATTTTGGGTATAAGTTTTTCTTCTTCCCAAGAAAGGTTGATGACTTCTCGGAGCTTTCGGTATTCGCAAAAAAGTCCTCCCGTGGTGGTCGAGACCTCGGCGTCAGTTCGGAATCCTGTTTTGCTGCTCTAAAGCAGAAGGTTGTTAAACAGTGCTCTCTCTCTCCTCCACTAAAGTTAACGTTCACCTAACGGTCGTCTTCTTCGATCGAGTAGCAGCGCCGGCGCCGGCAAAGGTAAGTTACCCTCTTTACCTTCCTCCCTCGAGCTCTCTCTCTCTCTCTCTCCACAGCTCTTCTGAGCTACCCCTCTCTCCCCCCTCTCTTTACTTTTTAGTGGCAGATATCACCAGCGGGACTAGGATCGGCTCCGGCAACGGTCACCAAAACACAGATCCAATAAAGCACAGTAGACGCTTCAGCGACGGTAACATTCGGCGACAGCTTTTTGGCAATGCTGTTTTCACCAACTCCGACAACAAAATTGACGGTACCATAAGCACGCAGGATTACCCCAGTGACATCTAAACTTTGATATTTAGATATTTGCACTAGTTAATATTTAGATATTTGCACTACTCAGATTTGGCAAACTGGTTCGATGGTTCGACTGGTTCGATGGACGTCGGTGGTGAAGGCGGCGGAGCCAGAAAATTTAGGTGGGGGTCTCTACCGGATATTGAAACTACTGTCCAGATTTGAGCCGGGGACTTTCCGATAAAGTGATTCCGGCGACCCAATTTGCCGGGTTCCAGCACAACAAGCAAGAGCATATTACGTGATATATGTATTTCGGTGACTTCTAACCCTTAAGCTTTATTTTATCGCGTGATTTTTCGATATTTTCATTGCTTGTAATTTGCGTGGGATTTCCTATCTGTTATTTGGATTTCTAGTAGTTGTTGTTCTTAAAATTTGGATCTAGTGTGTGCTTTGAGGGTGTCTTTATTGTCTTGCTATTTTTGAACCTCTTATATTGCTTCATATTATTTATCGTACTATCTCCTGTATCTTGACTTGCGTGTTGTAGTATATTCATGACTTGCACCGCTTCTTATTATTTGTTTGGCTGTCCTTGGTGCCAGTCCATTAGTGTGCTCTTTTTTTCTCACTATTAGTTTTGTCCTTTCCTTGGTTTTGTTTTTTCTACCTATTTGACTTTAGTTTTGTTTCTTGATTATTTCTTCTAATTTTTGTGAGCCTTGTATTTTCTGTTGCTGCTTTGTTACTACCATTATTTATATTTTCTTATATTTTCTTATAGTAGTGGTTGTGGGCGTTGATGGTTGGATAGGGTCATGTTCGAGGGGGTTAGGGAGAGGGGCTTTTGTGGAGGCAGAGGAAGAGAAAAAGGTGGGGATGGGAGGGAGGCCAAGGTTTGGCCTCAGGGGCAGTAGAGAAAGACGTGTCGATAGAGTTGGTAGGCTGAGGGTTGGGTCTTGGAATATAGGGACTCTTCAGGGTAAGTCCATAGAGCTTGTGAAGATTCTTAGAAAGAGGAGGATTAATATTGCGTATGTTCAAGAGACCAAGTGGGTAGGGTCTAAGGCTAGGGATGTGGATGATTACAAGCTTTGGTACTCTGGGAGCGAGAGACGTAGGAATGGAGTTGACATCTTAGTAGATGAAGAGCTTAGAGATCAGGTAGTAGCGGTAGAGAGGATCAGTGATGGGTTGATGACTATTAAGTTGGTCATTGGGGGGTTTACCCTGAACATGTGTAGTGCTTATGCGCTGCAAGTGGGCTTGGATGGGGAGGAGAAGATCGGTTTTGGGAGGCTTTGGATGAGGTGGTGAGAGGCGTTCCTAGCTCGGAGAAGATTGTTATAGTAGGAGATTTCAATGGGCACATCGGGGCATTACCGGGAGGCTTTGGTGATGTGCATGGTGGTTTTGGTTTTAGGGAAAGAAATAAAGAGGGGACTACTCTATTGGATTTTACAAGGTCCTTTGGGCTGGTGGTGGTGAACTCGAGCTTCCCAAAAAAGGACGATCAGCTGATCACCTTTCGAAGCGCGATAGCCAAGACCCAGATTGACTTTTTCT
Organism: Capsicum annuum; assembly: GCF_002878395.1. Taxonomy (NCBI): domain Eukaryota; kingdom Viridiplantae; phylum Streptophyta; class Magnoliopsida; order Solanales; family Solanaceae; genus Capsicum; species Capsicum annuum. Next base: position 2,206 of record NW_025869451.1, read on the forward strand.
TACTTAGGAAAGGGGATAGGGTGTTGTGTAAGGACTGTAAGGTCATCTCGAGTGAGAATCTTTCGACCCAGCATAGGATCTTAGTTATGGATCTGGGTATAAAGAAGGATAGGAAGAGGAGGGGTAAGGAGTGTAGACCTAGAATTAAGTAGGGCAGCTTGATGCCAGTAAATGTGTGGGAGATAGGGGAGAAGTTGGTGGGAATGGGGGTGTTGGAGTGTAGGGGGGACGTGGATAGTATGTGGGATAGGGTGGCTAGGTAAATCAGGGAGAATGATAGTGAGGTGTTGGGTGTCTCTAGGGGCCGAGCCGGGCGTCATCGGGGGATTGGTGGTGGAATGAAGATGTTAAGAAGAAAGTGGATACCAAGAAAGGGGTGTATGCTAAGTTGGTTGAGAGTAAGGATGAAGAAGAGAAGCGGGCAAATAGAAAAGAGTACAAGTTAGCTAGGAA
>NW_025869452.1:0-1159 GCF_002878395.1 Capsicum annuum
AAATCATTATTAATGATCCAAGACCATACATATTGAGAAAAAGAACTGCTATTTATTTGCTGAATAGACAGGTAGATTGAAAAAATCATGACTATGCTTAACAATAAAACACTTTGAAAAGCCCACATACGGTGAAAACTTTTTGTTGCCGTTGGAAAAAGAATAAGTCCCGCTCCTATTAACATAGGGACTGGAAGTGAAATGAAAGGTATGATCCACGCATATTCATATGTCTGTTCCATAAAAAAAATTGTAATTCTTAATTAATTGTTTTCGATTCACCGGATCTTATCTCTTTTGAAAGGAGTCAATAAAAAGTAAAAATATGGACTAACTTAAACTAAATTAAAACTTAAATCGAATTTTCTATTCTTATCTTTTGCCTATCTCGATAATGTTTTATTTTAGTATTATAAATTGCGTATTATAAAGAATTCATTTTGAACAATGGATGTATTTCACATCTAACTATAACTAACAATGAGGAATTTTATAATGGCAGTTCCAAAAAAACGCACTTCGAGATCAAAAAAACGTATTCGTAAAAATATTTGGAAAAGGAAGACATATTGGATAGCATTAAAGGCTTTTTCGTTAGCAAAAGCTATTTCTACTGGGGAGTCAAAAAGCTTTTTTTGGTACGCCAAACAAAAATAAATAAGTAATAAAACGTTAGAATAATTTGAATCAACTTGAAAAAATAATTCAATATATTCTAAAATTATTCAATTATTATCTAAATGAATAATTTAAGGATTTCCCTTTCATATTTGATATTGATTAGTGAGCTAATCAATATGTAATGGAACTCTATTCGGCTTTTTGATTGATATAGAAAATAATAGAATTAGGAAATCCGATATTTACTATTCACTGAATAATAACTTTTTTGTTGACAAAAGAATAAAGATCGTTTCTATTCCAAGGTGGGGAGTTTGATTTTTCCCACTGACCTATTTGTTTGCAGAATTAAATTAAAAAAAAAATTCTATTTCGATTCTATTTCCATCTCTCCATACCTAGAGAAGAACGTATATAAAAATCTTTAGTGAAAGTTAAGAACTCATTGAAACTAATTGATTCTATTTTGCAACCTTTGTGTTTTGTCTAACTTTATAACTTTTTATTTTCTCTGAATTATTATATAGACCCCATGTAT
>NW_025869453.1:0-1205 GCF_002878395.1 Capsicum annuum
AAGAAACACTTAAAGAAGAAGTAGATGGAATTTCTAAGCATACGTCACCTTCTCTTTCAAATGAGCAGTCCTCACTTAGACACAAACCACCATGAGCAGCCAAGGGATCGCAAGGAAAACCATCTTTATCAAGGCAATCACAATTCGGGTTTCCTAAATAATCAAACACATCAGGGTTTTTTCCGCCCTATTGATTATTGTCCACATTCTCACTAGTTGTTGGCAACTTATATATAAATGTAGACTCACCCTGTTTTTCATAAGTGTCAACTAGTGTGTGAATACTCGCGCTACTTGGTAATGGAACCTTAGTCAAGTTATAAATGCTAGCACTAGATGGATACAAATCATTCTCACGCGGAGAATCAATTTCGTCATCTAAAGGATCAACTAGTGCTTGCGTACCTACAACAAGAGTTTGGTCCTCATGCGACCTAACAATACTAAGAGTATCACAAAAGGGAGACTCAATCACCTCTACCCTAGGCAAAGCCGCAGCTACACCCACTTGGATCCTACTAGTCATAACACAACATTCTAAGTCTATAGGAGTGTAGGGAATAACGTTTTTACCTCGTAGCTCACATGAGCTATGGACTTCCTCTTCAAGTGTGTTCGGGCAGCCCACTTACACCCTTTGACCTACCATACGATCTAACCTTTCATTTGCCATAGCTAGGTCTTGGGACATAGTGTCAAGGTAGGCCAAAATGACATTGGTGGCATTGTTGTCCATGGGTTGAGAGGTTGAAGCCGCGAGTTCCCATGCAATTGTTCTTAAAAAAAAAAAAGAAAAAAAAAGAACAAGACTACAAATCAAAACACAAGTTAGTTCAAAACAAACTCACCACACTTTCACACACTTGATCGTCTCACACTTAGATTCACAAGTGTTGCAAGTCGGCTTGTAGTTCGTGATGAGTCGAGGGGTGAGTCTACTCTTTGGTCAGAATGGATTCTTTGTTTGAAGACTCAAGGAAAGTAATGTCCGAACTTGAACCAAGAAGTACTACGATTTTAAAAATGATAAAAGCACAAAAAAAAACGTAGACACGAACAATGGATTCAAAGGACTAATTGACAATCTAGTAGGAGTTTACTAGTTTATTAATTAGTACTAGGATCAATTAAACGAAACGAAGGATCAACAAATAAGAAACTAAGAAATCTAAAATTTGAGCTTAAATATGTTGCGTGAACAGTAA
>NW_025869454.1:0-1031 GCF_002878395.1 Capsicum annuum
GAGCCCACCTGAAGAACAGGGTGATGAAATAGCAGGTTCGGAGCCCACCGAGAGAACAGAGTGAAGAAAATGAAAGTCAAGCAACAAAGTGATGGAAATAGCAAGTCAGGAGCCCGCCTGGAAAATAGGGTGAAGAAATGAAAAGTCAAGCAACAAGTTGGAAGAAAATTGCAAGTCAGAAGCCCGCCTGAAGAATAAGGTGATAAAAGTCGAGTCAAGAACCAACAGAAGCTGTATAGATAGGATTCTTATAATTTCATTTATGTTTTAACTTGTAATTTTCATTTTGATGTAATAACAGAGCCGCGGACCGGAACCTCGACGGAACCTCACTCGACTCTCCAACTCGGTATAGTCCACCTCTTCCAATCCTTTGAAATACCCGTGACTTGATTCTCTCATAATTTGGGTAGGAAGGATGTCTTAAGTCAAGACCCGGTTGTCCTTCTTCCTTCTGTTTCTTTCTTTGAATAATGGTCGGGTCAAAATTTGGTCTCGCTGTCTACTTCTTTGCCTGAAAGCACTTCGTGTTTACATCCAAAGGGGGCATGATGTAGACACCTAATTTCGTCCCTCCCCGATGTCGTTTTTACCCATTTTATTTTTATTCTACCGTGTACCCTCACCCATGTTATTATACCCTCACAAAGTACAACAAAAATAATAATAACAAAAATCCCTAACAAAACCTATCCTAACTAATTCTATCTTATCCTAACAACCTACTCAATCAAAATAAACCACCTCCCTACCCTCTACCCCCTACCCATGGACCCCACCTACCCTACCTCACCACTACCCACCCTCACAACATATACACACCTACTCTCACAAAAGAAAAGAGGGCACCATCAGTAACCAAAAAGAAAAAACAACAACACATACTCTCACTAAACCATTAACATACACATACTCTCATTCACGTAAAAAGACACCAAGAACACACACCATTTGCACACAATAACACTCACAGCATACACACACAGAGAGAAAATCGTGAGTGAGAGATATCTACGAGAGAGAAGGAGATT
>NW_025869455.1:0-1432 GCF_002878395.1 Capsicum annuum
GGCCGGGTCGGAGGGATTTTGGGCCTGGGTTGGTGGGTGTAATTGGGCTGCTGAGTTGTTGGATTAATTAGTGAAGGGAATGGGCTGATTTTGGTTTAGATTAGGTTATGTTGGGATTATTTAATAACCCAATTAAATTTAATTAAGGTTATTTTAATTGGAGTTATTAAATAACCTTAATTAAATTTTATTGGATTAAAATAATCCCACTTAAGAAAAGGTAATTGGGGATTAAGATTATAATTTAGGCAACTTATTTAAACTCTAACCAAATTGAATATCTCATCGGTCAATTGCATTACAATTGGGGCCAATTTGATTTCAATTAGAGTCAAATTTAATAAATTGACTAAATAAAATCGAAATTCGATACGAGTTAACACCTTGTTTAATCCTGAGCTTCTTGATTCGATAAAATTGAATAGATATTTCTCCGAATAGATTATTTTTAGAATAAATCATATTTAAATCAATATTTCGACCATTTGAATTTGTTTTCAAAATAATCCTTAATTTAAAGTCCAATTTTGATGAAAATGTTCATTTAAATGACATCATTTGTACAATGCAAATACGAAAATAAATAATTATCACCTGAATGAAAAAATTAGCCCAACTACCTATTTTAAAATGCATTTATTTGAAAAAAATAATTGTTGTAGTTTTATTTGAAAATCGAAGAAACTCGAGATTAAACGTAGTTGTGGAGGGCAAAAATTAGGTGTCAACAGGGTCTTCACAGAAATGACATGCAAGGCAATGAGTATAATTGAGTTTGTAAAGCATTATGAGCAGCGAACAACTGAAATGCGAGATATTGAAGCAGCCGAGGATTATAAATCTCGAGGAATGCCTAAAATATCCATAGAAGATTGTGGGATGGTAAAACATGCTGCTAGTGTGTACACTAAAAGAATTTACATAGGATTCCAGCATAAATTTTTGCAAGGTGCAACCAAAAGAACACTCAATGCTGAAACTAATAACAATACTACCAAATATACAATTTTAAAGGGTAAAAATGGACAAACTGAAGTTGTCCAGTTTAATTCCCTTGAAAATTCAATTATTTGTAGTTGTCATATGTTTGAGTCCATGGGTTGTTTATGTTGTCACGCACTAAAAGTTCTATTCATTGACTTGAATTTTTCTTACCTTCCTGAGAAATACATTTTGAAAAGATAGTCCAAAAATGCTAAGCATGGAGACAAATTTGAGGAATACATCACAAAGAAGAAAACAGTAAAATCCTCTATGGAAATTCGTTTGAATGGGTTAATGAAACAGGCATTTGATGTTATGACTTTAGCTGCAAATGATGAGGATTCCAAAGAAATTGCTAAAAAATATTTGTATCAAGCAAGAATCGAGATTACTAAACATCAAAGTGAGATATATAATGGAGATTGTGGTAAAAATAAACACAGATTTA
>NW_025869456.1:0-1482 GCF_002878395.1 Capsicum annuum
TGGTGACAGGAAAAATGACAACTGAAAGTCAAATAATGAATGCGACAACGTCTGTGGTGGCAAATAATATGGCCACATCAAGTCGTACAAATGCTCCGCCAACGATGGCACCGACGGAGAAGCCTAAAAAATTTTTGGGAATTGACTTCAAGCGGTGGCAACAAAAGATGTTCTTTTACCTCACCACTTTATGTCTACAACGGTTCACTAGCGAAGACGCTCCTGAGGTGCCCGAGGAAACCTCGGACAAGGACCACTTCGTTATTGTAGAAGCTTGGAAACATTCGGATTTCCTTTGCAGGAACTATATTCTGAGTGGTCTCCAAGAAGACCTCTATAATGTCTATATTGGAACCAAGACATCAAAGGAACTGTGGGGGAACTCGAACGGAAATATAAAACGGAGGATGCGGAAATTAAGAAATTCCTTGTTGCATGGTTCCTGGACTTCAAAATGATTGATAGCAAATCTATTGTCTCTCAAGTACAGGAGTTGCAAGTCATCATACATGATCTCCTAGCAGAAGGTATATTTTTGAAAAATACCTTAGTTGAACAAATTAAAAATGTTCATAATACTCACATAAACTATTTTGTAGGTTTAATTTTGAATGATGCTTTCCAAGTAGCAGCGATAGTTGAGAAGCTACCACCTTTGTCAAAAGACTTCAAAAACTACTTAAAGCATAAAAGCAAGGAGATGACCGTTGAAGATCTTATTGTCGGACTTCGTATTGAAGAGGAAAATAAAGCTGTCAAAAGAAGGTCAAAGGGAAATTCTACAATGAATGGAGCACATATTGTAGAAGATGGCCAAAACAACTCGAAGAAAAGAAAGAAAGTTGAACATGGAAGAAATCAACCCAAGAAAATGTTCAAGGGAAAATGCTTCAATTGTGGCAAAATTGGCCACAAATCCACAGATTGTCGAGCCCCAAAGAAAGGCAAGAAAAAGGACCAAGCGAATATGATTGAGTCCACCAAAAAATATGATGATTTGTGTGCGATGTTCACGGAATGCAACTTGGTGGGGAATCCACACGAATGGTGGATGGATTCAGGTGCCACACGTCATTTTTGCACAAACAAAGAGTTGTTCTCATCATTTGCTCCAGCTCAAGCAGAAGAAATGCTTTACATGGCCAACTCCGCTACTACTAAGGTGGAGGGAACAGGAAAAATTTGCCTAAAGATGACTTCCGGCAAGGTCTTGACACTGAACAATGTGTTATATGTTTCAGAGTTACGTAGGAATTTAATTTCAGTTTAACTCCTAGATAAGAACGGATTCAAATATGTAACCGTTTCTGGAAAAATTGTAGTGAGCAAAAAGAAATGTATGTAGGAAAAGGCTATCTCACGGAGGGCCTTTATAAGATGAATGTAATGACTGTTGAAATGAATAAAAGTTTGAATTCGTGTTATTTGCTTGAGTCTTATGATTTATGGCATGAACGTATAGGCCATGTTAATTACAAAACG
>NW_025869457.1:0-1215 GCF_002878395.1 Capsicum annuum
CACACACACACACTACAATATATATACAATTTATAAAACATATACACGTGTATACATTAAATATACACATCTATAGAATATATATTCACAAATATACAAAACATATGCTACTTAATATAAGAAATTAATAATATTTGGTAGTAAATTAATAATATATTAGAATTAAAATTTTAATCTAAAGTAGAAATTCAATTTAAATAATTAAATTAAAAAAATTACAAAGTAAGGACTAAGGAGTGAATGAATGTCGAATTTTATTGATTGCGAAATGATCCAAAATTTATAATTTATATGAATGAAAAATCTACAAATTATACATCATTTTTTTCAACTGATTCATGTTAATATTAACGGGAACTTGCATAGGATAGTCAAAGTCAACGGGGGCAAAACCATGCATTGAACTTGATTCTGCTGAGTTCTCCCGTGAAAATATAATTTCTTCAAGTTTCAGCTTGTCGTTCGGCTCCGGTTCCATTCCTTGATTTCTTCTTTCCGCTCTAATCCAATCTCTGAGGCAAACTAAAACATTCATTGCATTGCTTCCCAATGAGTGTCCGTTGTCTCTAAGATGCTGTCGTCTCTGACTAAAGGCGCTCTCTGATGCAACGGTTGACATTGGAACATTCAAGATATCTCTAGCTAATATTGAAAGCACAGGATATTGTGTTTCGTTACTCCTTCACCAATTCAATATGTTGATCCATTGTCTGCAATCCTCTGGCGGCGATCGAAGATAATATTTCAGCAAATCAGAAATATCGGTTATACATGCCAAAATGTTACAAACAGTAGGATAAAAAGCACCAAAAAATTCAACCGTAGCTACATAAAATTTTTCTAAAAACTTAACAAGATCATTAATTACAACCCGATCAAAATCATGTAGCATGCAATCCAGAATCATGTAACATGCAATCAGCAAATGAACCGCAATGTTGGTTAAAAGCTAGTGTAATAGAAACTCTATATTTATAACAAGTTTTTAAAAAATCATACGTAGAATTCCATCTAAGATCAATTTCCTTAGGCATCAATATCGGTGCAAGTTCATTTTCTTGACATTTAACTTTAAATTCTCTAATTCTTTTTCTTCGATTATTTCCTTGAATAAAACCAACAGCAAGACAGATTTTTTCAATATAAAGGTCAAAAAACTCAAGTGTATCTTTTACAATTAAATTATATATATGACATGCACACTTAATATGAAAA
>NW_025869458.1:0-1199 GCF_002878395.1 Capsicum annuum
CAAGAACAAGATATTAGAATAAAAAGAAGACAATTAAAAAAAAGATTGCTTGGAATAAAGTTAACCTTAGAAAAAGGAAGTACAAATGATAATTTATATAATCCATATGGAAAATTATCTATACATGAACAACAAATGTTAATTGATCACATAGATAACATAGGATTACATATCAAATATAGCACAATTAGAATAAATTATTACACAGAATTTTATAAAATTACAACTACTATAGGATAAAATGATAGACTATGAATACTTAAAGAGCTTGGAGAACAGATATGGAAGGAATAAAATTATTAGAAATAGTCATGGAAAAGAATTTAATAAAATATATTGAAACAAAAGATATGAAATACATAGAATATCTCCAAAATTGTATACGAGAACTACAAAAACGGAGAAAAACAGTAAATGAATATTACCACAAAGCATTTAGTTAAATACTTTGTTGTAATATTCATTTACTCCAATATTAGCATTAAAATTGTGATGTATTATATCTTTGTATTAACCAAAATTAATACAAGGAATTGATATATTCAGTTTTAGAATTACTTTAAGTTTCTTATTTTTTTTTGCTCATACATTTTCTGTATTTAAGTGTCAATTATTTTGGTAAACAACAAAAATCATTCATCAATATTATTACCAGACATAGTTTTAACTAATGCCTTTTTTGTTATGAATATCAAAACAATCTTCTTTTCAAATCAAGTTTGATAGTTCCATATATAATTGGTTAAATATAACATTTGAAGCAATTACACATTATATACAAAAACTAACTACGTATTGTTCGTAAAATGCCTCAGGTAAGATGTGAATATGTGAGAGATAGTTAATGAAATAAGGGGTGCGGTGAAGTAATAAATATTTATTTATCGTTAATAAAAAAAAAAATTGACTTGTGTCTAAGTATGAAGTGGTCTTTGTTAGAGAGAAAGTTTACTCCAATGTGATATTTTTCGACGAAAATCTAAATTTAATCAAATCTCATTACAAAATAGTGAATACAGTACTAAAACCAAAATAATATGTGAAGTGGTTAGCACTAATTCAATAGTTGACTGTCAACTGTCAATTATGAAGCAATAATGACACTTCATGTGATGATTTAATTGATCATTATCCAAATTAACTAGTACTCCGTTTAAAATTAGTGTTGCTTCGGTAAAAAACTTGTCTCACAATAGATG
>NW_025869459.1:0-2127 GCF_002878395.1 Capsicum annuum
TAAATGCGATTGTTGATGATGACAAGTATGTGCCTTCAGCCATTTTTATTTTTTTTTTTGAAATTAATTAAAATGGACGAGGAAAAGAAGGGAATGTGATAATATAGTATCTGATGGTGCTAAAAGCAAATGCAGGTTTGGATACATATTTTTTTCAAAAAAGTTTTAAATATTAATTAAAGCACCTTGACCGTTTCGTTGAACAGGTGTAACTTAACATAAGTTTCATTTTGACTTTAATATGTAGGTTAAGTAATGGCAGAGCAAGAAATTTAATGAAGAGTATGTAAATTAAATTTAATGAAAGTATTCATCAATTCCTTGCAAAATGAGTCCAATTGTCACTAAAATTATTAATTAAAAAGTAAGTATTAAGGAAAACATTTATTAAAAGAAGATAAAAAAAAAACTACAATCTGAAAAAAAATCAATGCTAGTATACATGGACTTAATGATACAAAATAGGGGTCCACGGAAAAGTTGTACAGGTTACTATTTGGCTCAATTTTAAAAAATGGATTATTATATATCCAAAAGATTTGTTAATATTATAGAACCTCTTTATATTATCTTTAAAAAAATTATCTTTTAGTACAGTAATTATCCACTGTTGCTTTGCCAGAGATGGCGGAGGACTGCTTGGTCGCCGAATTCAGAGTTTCGACAATTTCTGGCAATAAACGTAATATTTTTGATGATAAAAAAAAAGAAAAAGAAAAAAGAATGAATTAATCAATTTTTTTTTATTATCTCGTTATCTTTTCCTCTTCAATCTCTTTCTGTGATTTTTAATTTCATGAATATTGAAATCAATAAGTTTGCGTGAATAGATAATCTCTGTGTGTGACATACTGTGTAGTGTAAAAATAAAATACTCAATCAAAAATTCAATCACGTAGTATTCATATATTGATATTCAGTAATTCAAATATATAACATATTCTAACAAACAAATTCATATAATAAATATAGATAGTGCACACCAAAAAACACATGAAATTATTTAAATAATTTTATTCATGTTTTGGTTTCTAATAAAATTTATACAATAAAATAACATAGGATCAAAATGAAAATTGTGTTAAGTTGACCAGAAACACGAAGTTGTTACCGGAATCTTCAAGCGAAATTCTGATTTCAGATCTTTCTTTTCTCTCTTTTGTTTTTTTTTTTATACTGATTTTTTTTCTTTTTGTATCTTTCTTTTTGCAGTGTCTGATTCTGATGAGATAAAAAATGTACGTCGTTTTCTGTCTGTTGTCTGGAGAAATAAGAGTCCTTAAATATGAGAAATTTGGGGGGAATGGTTATCAGATAGGATAGAATAGGATGGTTTTCAAATTTGAATCTTCGTCCTTTTTTCTTAGAATATAATAATAATAACAAAATAAAAATAAATAAATACATAAATGAATAAAATAATAATAATAAGAATATAATAATAATTAATTAATTAATTTTTATATTTAAGAAAATTTAATAAAAGTTTATAAATAGCCAAAAATAAATATAATAAAATAGTATTAAAAATACTAATTTATTTATTAACATTTAAAAATATATATATATATATATTAAATTTTTATACTATTTTTTTTAAAAATTAGAATAAAAATAAATAATATCCTAAAATTAACTTCATTTAGTTAATTATTTTTTAACTAAAAATTTATTAAAATAAAATAAGAATTAAAATAATATCGGTTCAAATATAAATATTTAATATCAAAAAATAAATATATTACACTGGGGGAGGGTCAAAAATCACGTGTCTACAACTTTTTTTTTAAAAATGACCAAAAAGGACATGTATCAATAGACTTTTTCTACTAAAATCAATTTATAAAGAAAGTTTAATTTAAATATCTATTATACTATTTTTAATTAAAATTTTATTTTTATTTAATTTAAAAACACATACTCTAAAATTTTCAATCAATATTTATTTACATAAATACATTAAAAAATTTTATAATGATATATTACTTAAACAATTTAAATATCACTTTAAAATATCAAACAAAAATAAATATAAAAAATTATTTCATAAATTAAATCATTATTTATGAAAAAATTAACTACAAAAATAATTAGTTCTTCATACATCACAAAATTCTCAATAATTTC
>NW_025869460.1:0-2517 GCF_002878395.1 Capsicum annuum
CCACGAGGCTGTAAAAAGAGAGAAAGGGGCGGCTATCTAGCGGGAGTTGTTTCGATTGTATGCCACGAGGTCCCTATGGACAAGGGGACAAGTGAATCATCGCTTTTGGGCGCAGGCAGCCCTCTACCATCTGTCCCATTGCATTCCATCATCTCGTATTGTACTGTGCCGTATCAGACCTGATATATCTATTGAGTGAGAGAAAGGGAGAAAACTCTAATTACATATTCTTTTTATATTGATAGGGATCCCCATTCATTCCTAGATTCCCATCACTACGGACTTATTGTCCCTACCTAACTACATGGTAGTGGTCTAGGGAGCGCAATTGCTAGAGCACGGGAGAATGTTGAGTAATGATTTCAGCAAGAGCAGCCAGACGGACTACTATAGTGAGTCTAGTGACTACTAGAGTAGAGTTAAGTCAAAAGGTATGGTATAGCAGCCTTTCCGAGCGAGCCCCTGGGATCTCCTGTAAACCCCCATGATGTGGTAAAGAGAGGATATTAGGGGAAGCAGTGAGTGGAGATTCCCCTGCAGAGAGTCGGATGAGGGGAGACCCTCACGTCCGGTTTGGAGGGCGGGGATATCCCGACCCTACTATCATTATGCCTTTGCAATGTTACTTGGTTCAACTCTATTTGTGACCTTTTCTCGTATGTAGGACTCTCTATCTTCTTAGGTAGATAATCGATCGTCTTTCATTTGGATAGTGAGTAGTTTTTATAATAATAAGTCAAGTCAATAATAATAGAACTGAAGGAGTGAAAGCCACTTGACTGGTTGGAGAGGAGCGAAAAGCCAGGATGGCTTGGTAAGTAAGAAATCCGTTATGTGGGCGCCAACTCCAAGTTCCTTCTCTTCTTTCTTTTTCCAAGTCACGATCAGAATGCTGACATTCTTTTTTGCTTTAGCTTTAGAAAGGAGAAGGGAAAAGGCCAATTTGCACCACCATCCTTCCCCAAAGATTCGGTTAGTGTGCATAGACTTCTACTTTCCTTAGGAGACTTTCTTGCCTTACAAAAAGAATTTCATTTCATTTTCCCGGTAATTTTGGAAAAAAGTCGTTTCCTCCTTAAAGGCCTAAGGAAGAGCCTATTCATGTGCAGTTGATTCTCGAACGAAGTGAAGAATGACAGCGGCTCTCTCTTCCCAGTAGCAGGCGAGGCAAAAAAGACCGCTAACGCCCCTTGCATTTCCCTCTTTGAGTTGGCCTATCAGAAAGAAAAAATGAGTGAATGCGCTAGATGTCTATCATTTTTTCAAATTACTGGTACTGGCTTAGAGTAAGAACCCAGTCCATAGCTTTACTTACCATTTATCTGTCGATTGCCTTCCCTCCCATTACCAACAAGTTCAATCAGAAGCCTAGAAGAAAGACTGTACCTACCAATCCAATAAGCAGATAGAGTAGAAGAGAAGGCCCAGAACAAGGTTGACTGAGACTGCCAACTGCAAGAGAAGAGAAGAGAGAAAGCAAGCCAGAAACTTCGTACTTCATTACCAGACAGAATGCCTTCCTCTGATTCCTGGAATGAGAGTGAGCTTGCTTCTTCAATGCTGTAGTCTTAGTCTAGGAATGCGCTAGTAAACTGTAGCGAAATCACTAGAAATGAGAGAGATGTGAGTGTCAATCATTCTGTCAACATGCTCAAAGAGTGCTTTCCAGAAGATGGAGAAGGAGAGAATGCACTTACAGCCTCTCTCTCATATTCACCTGCCAAGGCATGACATAGATAGTAGACAGTCAGCTCTCTTACAGCCAGTTACTGTGATTGATTGGGGAGAGAGTGCTAGTCTAACTGCAGGTACGGGTATGCTAATAGATAGAGGATCTTCCAGTCCTACAATAAGAAAGTAGCTTGTCTGTCGTACTGGCTGCTTCATTGAATGTGTCGATCTACATTCTATATAAGGAGTTGATTTGCATCCTTGTCTAGCAGTTAGCTAAGCGAGAAGCTGTGATCGAGGAAGCCCCGCCCAGTAGTGCCTCTACTCTACTAGTCCTAGTACTAGATACTAGATAGACAGGCCGGTCACCGGTGGCATAAGATCCTTCTCTGCTTGTCTAACTCAAGCCAGATAGCAGCAATCACTAGAAATAGTCATGGAACACATGCAAGTCTAGATTGAAAGATAAGGAAGGCAAGTCAAAGCGGAAAGAAAGCCTTAGCCGGAGCAGTAGCCAGAGAAGCAAGAGAAGCAAGGCTAAAAGTGGTCTGAGGCATTCCAACTACATGAACTCCAATCTTATCTATGTCACAGGTTTGATGATTGCTAACGCACACAAAACCAATCTCAAAACTTTTTTTGCAGGCAGAAGGAAAGAGAAAATGAGTGAAACGAAGTGGAGCGAGGGGGAGGGAGGATCTACTTGGAATTGGTTGTCAATGAATCCCAAGTATGACATAGATAGAGGAAATAAAATCTCATACATGCCGAAGGTACATCTGAGACCTTCCTTCCAAGCAACTATGACATAGATAGACAGATGCGAGTGTACTTCAGGAAACTAGC
>NW_025869461.1:0-1516 GCF_002878395.1 Capsicum annuum
CATTCAACACACATTTCAAGCATTCACCAATCCAACATTCTTAAATTTGTCTACCTCTATTTCTCGCCTAACGAACCACGGCCTAAAATATGATACTATCGATCTTAACAAAGTCGATGTTTATTCGGAGACAAGCAATCTTCGCTAAACCAACATAAATCAATATTCATTTTTAACCGATTTTTAATTCCCTCCTCAAATTCCCCTTTAACACCAAATTTCCACAATTCACAAATCGCCATCTTCAATAACCCACAATCACTTTTCAATGAAATTAAGCAACAAGTCATTATCAAAGTAACAATTTATCACTAATCAAGATCAAGCAACATGCGAGATTCCATTCAATGCATCATATTCCATCAACAATGAAAGAAAAGAGGAAAAGAGTAGAAATGGACCTCAGTGATAATTTTATTCCAAATATTAGTCAATCAAAAATACGATTTCGCATGCCGAGGAACCCCGAATCAGCCTCAGCAACTCGACCTCAAATATTGGTCTCCAACCCTTGAAATCCAATCCGAACAAAGCTCCATGAAGAACAAATGAAAACAAAAATTGAAATCAAAGCTCCCAAAATCCAACAGAAACTGAAAACCAGTACAATTTTGAGCTTCAGTGAGCTCAGACAATCTGATAACGATGCAAACCAGAGAAAGACGGCGCGACGGGATGATGGCGACGCTTTTCTGGCAAAGACTCCCCGGAACAGTCAGCCCATCGTTTTTCTCTCTTCTCTCGCTCTCCTCTCTTCTCGTGAAGCTCTCTCGATCTCTCCCTCTCATTGTGCGTATGTGTTTATGATGAAGAAAGAGGAAAGATGGAGTCTCTGTTTCCCCTTTTCGATCGAATCTGTATCTTGGCTGTGGAGCAGAAAAGAAAAAAAAAAGAATGGTCCTCCTCCGTGAGGTGTGAATTGTGTCCCCTTTGTTGTTGAGAAGATGATTGTGTATCTAAGAGAGACGAAAAAAATGGTATCTGTTTTCTGGTGAGCTGTGAAAGGAGTAAGCTAACAAAAAATGTCAAAATCCGGCGACACAGTCGCCGGAACAGTAACCCGAAATCAAATTAACTATATCTCTCTCTATTTGTCCCCCTCTCTCTCAATCGGCTTCCCTTTTTTTGTATGTGCCGATTAGTGTGCGATTTTGAGTGAGCTGTGAAGGGAGAGGATTGCCTCTGTGTGTTATGAGAATTCTAGTGGAGAAAATGAACCCCCCTTTTCTGATGTAGTCCCCGTGAAATGTGACTGTGATCCCTTTTATATTTTTGTTGTTTTGTGAGTTGGTTAAAAATAAAATAAAAGGTGATGTGGGGTAAGGTAGGTACGGTATGGGGTGGGGTGGTGATGTGTCAAAGTTGTTAGAAGTTTGTTATTTTTGTATTTTTGTGGGGAATAATTAGATGGGTGGGGGTACACGGTAGGATAAAGTAAAAATTGGTAAAAACGATATCGGGGAGGGATGAAATTAGGTGTCTACATCATGCCCCCTTTGAATGTAAACATGAAGTG
>NW_025869462.1:0-2940 GCF_002878395.1 Capsicum annuum
CCAAAAATTGACCAAGACGTACTAGGGAGGTTGGGGATCATCCCAGTGTGGTCCGTTTAAATTTTTGTGTCCATTTGGGTGGACAAACGAGAGAAATGGCTCGAACAGGGAATTTTCAAGCCAAATCGATGTGCTATAGCCCACGATTTTGGGGGTGAGCCTGGGTTTCGGGTGTGCTGTTGTCCGAACATTTACCGGGGCATGCCAGGGAGGTTGACAATCATCCCAGTGTGGATCGTTTAAATTTTCATGGCCATTTGGGAGGACAAACGGGTGAAACGGCGCGAATGGGTTTTCGGGTCAAATTGGTGCGCTATAGCCCACGGTGTCGAGGGTGGGCCTGGGGTCCATGCGTACTGTAGGTCAAAAATCGATCGGGGTATGCCAGGGAGGTTGGGATCATCCCAGTATAGTCCGTTTAAATATTTATGGCCATTTGGGAGGACAAACGGGTGAAACGGCATGAACGGGGTGTTTTTGAGCCAAATTGGTGTGCTATATAGCCCACAGTTTCGAGGGTGGGCCGAGGATCCGGGCGTGCTGTGGGACAAAAATTGATCGGGGCTTGCCAGGGAAGTTGGGGATCGTCCCAGTGTGGTCCGTTTAAATTTTAATGGATATTTGGTGGACAAATGGGCGAAACGGCACGAATGGGGCATTTTCGACCCAAATCGGTATGCTATATCCCACAGTTTTGTAGGTGGACCCAGGGTGTGGGCATGCTGTGGGCCGAAAATTAATCGGGTTGGCCCAGGAAGGTTGGGGATGTTTCAGTGTTGTTTATTTAAGTTTTCGTGGCTATTTTGGTGGACAAACAGGTGAAACGATGCTAACGGGACACTTTTTGGGCCAAATCGGTGTGTTATATCACATGGTTTTGGGGGTGCGCCCGGGGTCCGGGCATGTTGATGGTCGAAATTTGGCTGGGGCATACCAGGGAGGTTGGGGATCATCCCAGCATTGTCCATTTGAATTTTAATGGCCATTTGTGTGGACAAATAGGTGAAACGGCACGAACGGGGCATTTACAGGCTAAATCGGTGTGCTATAACCCACGATTTCGGGGGTGGGCCCGGGTTTTGGGAGTGCTACGGGTCAAAAATTGACTTAGGCATGCTTGGGAGGTTGGGGATCATCCTTGTATGATCCGTTTAAATTTTTGTGGCCATTTGGGTGGACAAATGGGCAAAACGGCGGGAACGGGGCATTTTTGGGTCAAATCAGTGTGCTATAGCCCACGGTTTTAGGGGTGGGTCTGGGTTTCGGGCGTGCTATGCACCAAAAATCGACCGGGGATTGCTAGGGAAGTTAGGGATAGTACCAGTGTGTTTAAATTTTTGTAGTCATTTGGGTGGACAAACGGGCAAAACAGCGCGAATGGGGCATTTTCGGGCCAAATCGGTGTGCTATAGCCCACGACTTCGGGGGTGAGCTTGGGTTCCGAGTGTGCTGTGGGCCAAAAATTGACCGAGGCATGCCAAATAGGTTGAGGATCATCCCAGTATTGTCTGTTTAAATTTTCATGGCCAAGGGTGGAGAAATAGGCAAAACGGGGCGAATAGGGCATTTTTGGGCCAAATCCGTGAGCTATAGCCCAGGGTTTCGGGGGTGGGCTCAGGTTCTGGGTATGGTGTGGGCAAAAATTCGACCAGGGCATACCAGGGAGGTTGGGGATCATCCCAGTGTGGTCCGTTACATTTTCGCAGCAATTTGGGCAGACAAACGGATAAAACAGCGTGAATGGGGCATTTTTAGGCAAAATCGGTGTGCTATAGCCCACGGTTTTGGGGGTGGGCCCAGAGTTTGGGCGTTCTGTGGGTCAAAAATTATTTGAGACATGACAGAAAGGTTGGGGATCGCCCCAGTGTGGACTGTTTAAACTTTAGTTGCCATTTGCGTGGATAAACGAATGAAACAGAGCGAACGAGGCATTTTAGGGCCAAATCGGTGTGCTATCGACCACAAATTTGGGGGTGGGCTCAGGGTCCGGGCGTTCTATGGTCCAAAATTCAACCGAGGTATTCAGGGAGTTTAAGGATCATTCCAGTGTGATCCGTTTAAATTTTCGTGGCCATTTGGATGGACAAACGGGCGAAACGGCGCGAATACGGCATTTTCGGGCCAAATCAGTGTGCAATAGCCCATGGTTTCGGGGCTGGTCCTGGTGTCCGAGCGTGCTGTGGGCCAAATATTGACCAGGGCATGCCAGAGAAGTTGGGGATCATCTCAGTGTGGTCTATTTAAATTTTTTGGCCATTTAGGTGGACAGACGGGTGAAACCACACGAACGGGGAATTTTTGAGCCAAACCGGTGTGGTATAGCTTACGGTTTTGGGGGTGGGCCTAGGGACCGGGTGCGCAGTGGGCTAAAAATTGATCGGGCCATGCCAAGGAGGTTGGAGATCATCCCAGTATGGTCCGTTTTAATTTTCGTAGCCATTTGGTAAGACAAACGCGCGAATAAGGCATTTTTGGGCAAAATTGGTGTACTATAGCCCACGGTTTTGGGGGTGGGCGGGTTCGGGCATTTTGTGGGCCAAAAATCTATCGAGGCATGCCAGGGAGTTTGGGATCATCCCAGTGTGGTCTGTTTAAATTTTGTGGCCATTTGGGTGGACAAACAAGGAAAACGGCATAAACGGGGCATTTTCAGGCCAAATCGGTGTACTATAACCCACGGTTTTGGGGGTGGCCCCAGGTTTCGAGCGTGCGGTGGGTTGAAAATCAACCGAGGCATGCCAGTGAGGTTGAAGATCATCCCAGTATGGTCCGTTTAAATTTTCATGGCCATTTGGGTGGACAAACGGGCGAAACAGCGTGAATGGGGCATTTTCGTGCCAAATCGATGTGCTATAGCCTGTGGTTTTAGGAGTGAGTCCAAGGTCCATGCGTGATGTGGGCCAAAAATAGATTGAGGCTTGCCAGAGAGGTTGGGGATCA
>NW_025869463.1:0-1320 GCF_002878395.1 Capsicum annuum
TTATGTAGAGCACTTGACATTAATAGAGTTTACATATAATAATAGCTACCATGCCAGTATTAAGATGGCTCTGTTTGAGGCCCTATATGGGAGAAGATGTAGATCTCCGATAGGATGGTATGAAGTAGGTGAGATACAGATATTTGGGCCTGATCTTTCATCAGGAAATAGAGGATGTGAAAGTCATTAGAGAATGACTTAAGACAGCTTAGAGTCTCCATAAGTCCTTTGCCGATGTTAGGAGAAGAGATCTAGAGTTGAAGGTTAGAGACTGGGTATTTTTCAAAGTTTCTGCCATGAAGGGAGTTAGGCGATTTAGAAAGAAAGGTAAGCTGAGTCCTCGTTATATAGGACCATACCAGATTATGTGAAGGATTGGTGGAGTTGCGTATGAGTTAGAGTTTCCTGCAAGTTTGGGTTCCGTTCATCCAGTTTTGACATATCCATGTTCGAAAAGTGTATTAAGGAAAATTCATTAGTATTGCCTATTGAAGAAATCAAAGTGACAGAATCCTTATCATATGAAGAAAAGCCTATAGAGATTTTGGATTGCCAAGTTATAAGATTGAGAAACAAAGAGATAGCCTCAATTAAAGTATTGTAGAGAAACCAGAAAATAGAAGAAGCGACTTGGGAAACAAAAGTTGACATGAGAGCTAGATACGCAAAACTTTTTGATCCAAAGGATGATGAAATGGAAGGTACAATCCTTGTCTTATTCTTTATATGCCTTAGTATGCTTCAAACTAGACATTTCTGTATCCCACATCAACATTCGGGGATGAATGTTCCCAAGGGGGGGATATTGTAACGCCCCAAAGTTTTTCTTAGTTAATTTTTGTCATTAAAATATCAAACATTGGCTTCTAGAATGATTTATAGTTATTTCCTGATGGAATCCCTTAGATTTCAACTTTTCATTACGTAGATGACGAAATAAGCTTTCTATCGATCAAAGACTCGTCCAAAATGGACACTAGGTGAAGAAGTTATGACTATTTTATTTTCTAGACGTAAAACATCATCATTTTGGTGTTTAGCACATCGCAGAGATGGTTTAATTAGCAATTATCAAATTCCAGTGGGACCTTACGATAGTGGCACATCGTGGAGGATCCTAATTCTGTTTTTGTCAATTTCTGGTGAGCCACCATGATAGTGGCGCATCACGGTGGCCCATAAAATCAGGCACTAGTTATATTTGTATTCCGTCTCACTAAGGGTAAAATAGTACTCCTCCAACCCCTTATCATCTCTAACACGGGATTTAATTCCAAGAACACCAAAGTAAGATTATTTTCATCAAAATCTCTCAAGAAA
>NW_025869464.1:0-4565 GCF_002878395.1 Capsicum annuum
CGACAATCTCGCTTTTGTTTCTTATGCTGGACCTCCGGTTTACCTTCCGAACTCCAGAAATCATGCCAGTCCATCTATTACATCAGTAATTAATGAGATCTTATGTATGAACTATGTGATGACCTAAATTCTCAAGAATGAGATACGTAGGAGGCCTATGTCGGCTTCGTTCAACCTATAAGATTTTTCTATATATCCATAGTGTAGTCTTGAACTACTTTTGAACTGATTCCTGCTTCAACGGGATACGTAGGCGCCCCAACGGCTCGGTCATATAACCCCAGGAAATGGAAACTGGGGCAAAACTTTTGAGAAAGAATCTCAAAAATTCACAAGAGAAGATCAACATCCAACAAAGAGAATGAAGACCAACAAAGACTTCAGATCCACTCGGGATGATCATCTCAGACCACTTTAAACTGGGGCAGAAATTTTGAGGAGGTCCTCAAAATTTCCACTAATATATTCAAATATATTTCAAATTCCCCAGCACTAGAGGTCGAAGTTGAGATTTGAGGATCGTCACCTGCGATAAAGTATAGGAAGATTGAATCTCCGTCTTTGATAAAACTTCTAGTAGAGAGCCTCGACAATGCTGAATCCCTAAAAATCCTCCGTCAAACGTCTAACATTGTCAATCAAAAGAAAGAAGGTCGTTGAGCTAGCACATGACATGACTGGCAGAGATTTTTCGAAGTTTTGCAGAAGTTGTCAAAACTATTTTCTAAAAAATGAAGAGTACTTTGAAAAAAAATCTATATAAATCTTTTACTTAGTGATTGCCTAGACATCAATTAGGAAGAGGAGTCAGGGGTGTAAGTCCCAACATGATGAAATACCTGAAAGATGGCGAGGGCAAATCAAGGATCGTAGGAGGTCAACACGAAGTAGTTTCTTTCAAACTAATCATTTTTTGTGGATGCAGGGATCGATACACTAAATGAGCGTTTCTTTTGAAAAATCCCCAAGAAAGTCCGGAGCCATGACAGAGCATATAAGGCTTAATAACGATACTTTTAGTAGCCCAAAAACCAGCTCAATACCCATTTATTGACGACCTTTTGAATTGTCCATCTCATTTCTTCAGATCATGGAGGACAAACAAAAATGTCTTGTCTTCTTTACAAATATTGTATTTAGAATTTTTCTAAAAAAAAATAGACGTTACCAAAAACAACTTTGTGTCTACTAATCGTCTACCTTGAGTACAGGTACATACAGAAACCAAGACCCTGACAAATGATTTCAGGAGAAACTATTTTTAATTTACCAGAAGAACCATTGCATGTCATTGCCAAGAGGGCCATTGCATATCATCGTCATTCAATATCTGTTGATGCGCTAGACACAACGCTGGCATCAAGGATATCATCAGCATTCAATATATCCGTTGACACACAAAACACAATGTTGGAGTCGAGGATATTATCATCATTCAATATCTATTGACGACACAACGCTGACGTCGAGGATATCATCAACATTCAATATATCTGTTGACATGCAAGACACAATGCTGGCGTCGAGGATATCATCATCATTCAATATCTTTTGGTGAGCTATACATAATGCTGGCGTCGAGGATATATCAGCATTCAATATATCTGTTGACACGCAAGACACAACACTGGCATCGAGGATATCATCATTATTTTATATATATTAACATGCAAGATACAACGCTGGCGTTGAGGATACCATCATCATTCAGTATCTATTGATGCGCTAGACACAACGCTGGCGTCGAGGATATCATCAGCATTCAATATATATATTGAAATACAAGACACAACGATGGCGTCGAGGATATTAGCATCATTCAGTATCTATTGACGCACTAGGCACAACGCTGGCGTCGAGGATATCATCAGCATTCAATATATCTGTTGACATGCAAGACACAACGCTGGCGTTGAGGATATCATCATCATTTTATATTTGTTGACACGCAAGACATAAATGCTGGCGTCGAGGATATCTTATCATTTTATGAATCATCATTTGAATGCATCGAGAGCACACGATTTGAAGGGACACCTTTAAGTTGCTATCTAAGGATGAATAATATATAAGATTTCCTAGAAATTGACAATTTGAGGGTCATCTATAAGTCATATTATTTGAAATAGGATAGTGTGTAAGATCTCCTATGAGTTGATAGCCTTAAAGTCATCCGTAAGCCACAACAACATCCTAACCAGATAGTGTGCAAGATCGCCCAAAAATCGATAGTTCAAAGGTTATCCATAAGTCGCAACTAAATCCTTACCGGAGAATATGCAAGATTATCAAATTGATACATCCAAGGGTTCTCTATAAGCCGTGTCATATCCAAGATCGATTATGTGCAGGATTACCCAAAGACTAACAATTTGAGGGACTATCTATAAGTCATATTATATCCAAGGTCGGATGGTGTGCAGGAACACCTGAAAGCTAGCGATTGGAGGGATATCTATAAGTCATCTCTTATTCAAAGTCGGATAATGTGAAGGATTACCTAAAAGCTAGAAATCAAAAGGATATCTGTAAGTCGCCTCGTATCCAACATCAAATAATGCGTAAGATTATCCAAAGATTGATAATTTAAAGGAAATTTATAAATCGATCATCGGCTATAACCGGAGAGGTTATCATTCCACATGCAACAAATGATATAGGTACCCAAAGGGTTGCCATACTAGCACAAGATTACATGGTTGTAGAGACCGTTCTGCATAAAGTATCGCCGGTGTCCAAAAGGGCCACCCACTTTGAAGACATATTCAACCAACAAATGTCATAATTTTACAACAACCAAGAGGGTTGTTGTGTTTGGTATTGCCGGTTATTTCATTCCAAATAGGTACATGAAGAGATGACTCCGCTTTTGAGGCCATAACTCACGTGGAGATATGGTAAAAGACTGCATACCTCTTTCGTGAATTATGTTTAGTACTAATACTTTTTGCTTGAAGCATTGTCGAGAGCATCCGAGAGGATGAAAATCTCAAATCAAAACCATAGGTGCAAATGACTTCAAATAGGACGCAGCACCCGAATCCAACCCGTTTTCTTTTTCCTCTTTATGATCACGCACGTTCCACGCGAATCCATACGAGAAGATGCCGAGAATCTTCTAGAAACACACTTAGGTGTCTCATCCAATGTTCAAATCCCAAAATTCTCGGATAGAGGTTTACGAATTCGTACATAGGTGGAGTATTTTCATTGGCTTATGAAGATTATTCCTTTTCCACCAATTTCTATTGGCCACTTTTTGGAATTCCGTTCAAGAAAATCAAAATAGAGGTATAGTTCGTTAGGGTCCGAATCTTTTGAATTTCAAAAATGAACCCTCAATCCCCTTCTATAAGTAGCTCTCTTTAGAGCAAGAAGAAGGGATTTTTTTGGGGATTTTGGAATTTTTTTTCACTGGCCTCTCCTTTCCTTTATAGGTTCACCTCTTCTTTCTCTTTGGAGTTTGAAATTTTAGAGGCAAAGGGGGTTCAAAAGTTTTGGGTTGAAAATTTGGGGTTAGAGAAAATCTTCAAAAATTCAGAAATACACAAAAAAAAGGGGTTAGAAAGGAGGGGTTCTCAGAGGGAAAAAATATTCTCTTACACCTAAGAAACATACATTCTTAGGAGGTACGTCTGAACTGTCAAAGCAGTTGTGAGTTTTTTGGTGGTCGGAATTCTATCGTCAGCTCGTTATCCCATTTTGCTGCCCCGAAAGAGGTAAATACACCTTCTTTTTAATTTTGTTGTGGTTATCATTTTCTTCTTCGTGGTTCCACTTTTGTTTGCTGGGAATGACTGTTGTAGAGGACTGGATGGCATAGGATTTTCGTGTTTGATATATTGTTCTACTAAAAAACTCATTCTTGCCCGTGTTTGATTGGCTGTCGTTCATCCTTGATCTCTCTCATTTTATTCTGTCTGAATGTTACTAGTTAGCTTTAATGCTTCAACTTTAGAAACTATTTTGCTGGTCTCATATAATATGTTGCTTTGTAGTTCATAGAGTAGGAGAATAAAATCTTTACATATTTTCAAAATTCGAAAAAATGTTCAAAGAATAGATATTAGGTAGCCTGTTCGCATATCTTTTTCGCTCAAACGCAGGAAAGTTATAAATAAGAACTCGAATGTTATTTTCTTCCGACTTGCCACTCTCGATGTACAATAGTCTCATTTGATTCTAAAGTTTATTTTAAAATATGAGAGTGGACCATAGGGCTATATTATGTTTTCTTCATGGCTAATTCAATTTGCTGTAATTGACTCATGAGAACAAATTAAAGTTTGACGGGCTAATGTTTCTTTCCTTTCTTGCTTTTCTTGTTCGCATATAAGTTGTGGCATCTTGTCTCATGATTAAATTACCTAAAATTGGGTTTCTGTAGTGTTTGAATCTCACTTGTTTGTTAACCTAGTGGTAATGAAGGCATTAAGATTTCAGCCTCGCTTTTCTTGAAGTTTCAGCTATCGTATTCCTTGCCTAAAGTGATTAAGTCTTTAATTTTGTATATTTGGAATTCTAGAATTTGAACGTTGTTTGTGATCCATCGTTTATGTAATATG
>NW_025869465.1:0-1286 GCF_002878395.1 Capsicum annuum
AGAACTCAAACGTATGAGGTTTTCATTTAATAGTTAGGATTTTTTTTGCTTTATTGATTTATTTTATATTTTCTTTTTTTCTTTTATTTAACATTCTTATGGTTTGTTTAAACAAAAAAAATTGGGAAGCCCGAAATTTGCTTAAAACTGCAAACAGAAAAAAAAAGCATAAAAAAAACAAACAAAAGGGAGTGTTGCATTGATATTCCTACAAAAATTCTTTCGAATTAAAGTGGCATGATATTCCTCCAAAATCTCTTACGAAAAATTCAAAATTTTCAAATTTACCTCGTTGACAAGGTTTCTTTTCTATATAATATCCTCTCACATAATCACGTACAAATGAAGGATATTCTGAAATTGATTTTCTTTCTGCAAGGTCTACATTAAGACCTAAATTTGTGCACACTTTATCCGTATTAGATTCTTTGAAAAGATTAATAGACAATAGAAAGCATGACAAAACAGAACTAGACGTTGAAGAAGTTTTAGGTTTGAAAAAAATCGTAATCATATTGACCCAATTTAAAGCTTCTAAAAATTATAAAACACAAATTATAAAGTCTCTAGAAATTAGTAATATCTAAAAAAGAAGAGAGAAACTGAAAAAGAATATAAAAGAAATTGAATTTTTAGATTTTATGAGGAGAAACTCAAACGTATGAGCTTTTCATTTAATAGTTAGGATTTTTTTTTCTTTATTGATTTATTTTATATTTTCTTTTTTTTTATTTAATATTCTTATGGTTTGTTTAAACAAAAAAAACTGGGAAGCCTGGGTTCGCTTAAAACTGAAAAGGGAAAAAAAAGCATAAAAAAATTAAACAAAACAGAGTGTTGCATTGATATTCCTCCAAAAATTCTTTTGGATTAAAGTGGCATGATAATCCTCCAAAATTTCATACGAAAAATTCAAAATTTTCAAATTTACCTGTTTGACAAGGTTTCTTTTTTATATAATATCCTCTCACATAATCACGTACATCTGAAGGATATTCTGAAATTGATTTTCTTTCTGCAAGGTCTGCTTTAAGACCTAAATTTGTGTACATTTTATTCGTATTCGATTGTTTGAAATGATTAATAGACAATAGAAAGCATGACAAAGCAGAACTAGACGTTGAAGGAGTTTTAGGTTTGACAAAATTTGTAATCATATTGACTTAATTTAAAGCTTATAAAAATTATAAAACACATATTATAAATTGTCTAGAAATTAATAATATCTAAAAAAGAAGAGAGAAACTGAAAAAGAACATAAAAGAAATTGAATTTTTAGATTTTAT
>NW_025869466.1:0-1930 GCF_002878395.1 Capsicum annuum
AAGAATTTGGGCCTTTTAAAACTGCACCATCGGTCAAATACTTTTGTCTATCTCATTTGCTCTTGATCAAATACTTTTGTCTATCTCATTTGCTCTTGAATGTAAGCTTTAAACAACAATCTTATTTGCTCTTGAATGTAGACTTTAATTGTACCAATTATATCATTGGTTTGAATGTAGGCTTTAATTGTACTAATTATATCATTGGTTTGAATATAGGCTTTAATTGTACCATTCGTATTAATAATTAAGATAAAATAATTCTCAAATTTTGGAAAAGGAATTTCAACAATGAACGTCATTGAATCAAGAATCATATCAATGTTGGAAGTGTATCTTAAATGATAATTTGCTCCGTCCGATTCACTGACCATAGATCTATGAAAATAAAACAATGATAATTTGCTCCGTCCGATTCCCTGACCATAGATCTATGAAAATAAAACACTACATAATTAAGCAACATTACATAATTAACCATGTATTAAAGCAAGAACACGTTTAAAATTAAAAAAAATTTATTATAATTCTTATATAAAATCACACATTTAAATGTGTTAGTAATACAATTATACATATAAAAATGCAGACGGATGTACTAAAACTTTCGTTATACGCTGTGTCCCGAAAGGTCCGGACCACAAGAGCCTATTATATGCAGCTTCACCTTACGTTTCAGCAAGAATTTGTTTCCACGGCTTGAACTCATGACCTCCTAGTCACATAGAAACAACTTCACTAGTTACTCCGAGACCCCGACCCCTTCAATGCAATTATACATAAAGACAACAAAAAAAAACACCCATCATGAAAATTGATTGGAATTGTGTTCTCTCTAAACCACAAATCCCTATTTATCTTAATTATAGGAAAAAGGCCAAAATAATTATTGACACGATGCAGAATCGTCTAAATTTAACTTAATACCTTATAAAAAAGTAATTTGACTTTTCTTTTTCTTTTTCTTGACTAACATGGGTTTGTAAGGGTTATTAAAACACTAAGGGGTCGTTTGGTAGAGTGTATAAGAATAATGCAAAATATAGTGTATTAGTAATGCTTGTGTTAGTTATGCTAGCATTAGATATGCTTGTATTTTTCTTATGCAGTGTTTGGTTCGATGTAATAAAAAAAACATGAATTACATAATTTCTAAAGAAAAAATTATTTTTTTTACATAATACCCTCAATATATATGTTAGAAAGGATGCGGAAATTATTTTTAGGGGTAATAGGCGTCTTTAAGCATGTTAATGCATGCATTAGATCCATTGCATTACTAATGTCATGGATTTTGAGGTATTAGTAATACACACCTCAATACACAATAGAATGTATAACTAATGTTTGCATTAGTTATACATAGGATAAAAAGGTATACCAAACAAGGTACTACTAATACACATTAAACTAATGCATGCATTAACATTTCAATACACTTTACCAAACAACCCTTAAATATTATTTTTCATTTACCTTTCCTGTTATGTAATATTGGTTTAAATTATTTGTTGAATTTATTTCATAACTTGTTCTTTTTGATGAGCTTGATAATTCTGGTTTTTCATCAGCTATTCTTTTCGTTGTATTTATTCTATCATTTATTATTTCTAAATTTTCTTCTATAGTCTAAATAAAATAAAAGAAAACCCACAAAGATTAGCTTACCTAATTACCTTAATATCTAGTATTGAAGCAAAATTAATAATCCATTTAAAATCTAGAAGAATGAGACACATACCACCTAATTATGATAAAGTTAGATTTAGATATCCACCAAAATATTATAAATATGGTTTAAATGAATAAAGTACAAAAATATAAAGAACTAAAACAAATTATTTCTGAAAAACGTAAAGAATTAAAAATAAGAATAGAAAGACTACATTATAATATATTTGCCGGAGTTAGTGAAAACTCAATAAATACA
>NW_025869467.1:0-1255 GCF_002878395.1 Capsicum annuum
CGAGCTGGACAGATTTGTCGTTGGAGCTTAAGTCGAGGTCGTCGGAGGCGGGTTTTCTTTATCTTGTCGAATAATATTGGTCAAAGAGCGGTTTAAGGTCCATCCCTCAACTCTATATTCTTGTTACTGTCTAAAACGTGTTTAATTGTTGTGATTTTGTGTGATGTGATCGTAGTTGGTGAGTTTTGTCGACGTTATGATGTCATGATTTTTATGCTCACGGTGTTTTTTTTTTTGATGATTTATGAAACGAACTAGAGTAATTTTGGTGTAATTGGTAAAAAAACTAAGTTAGCAGGGGTTGGAATCGAGAAATTGATAAAAGTTGAACGTAGATTAATGTTGGTTTTTTTTTTTTTTGCTCCATTCGGTACAAGTGAAAGGTGATAGATTTATGCCATGTTGAAATGGATAGGCAATATAGGTTCGGGTAGGTAAGAATTTAAGAGTGACGTTTTGGTTGAATGGTGAAATGTTTGTGGAATGATTTTGATTTATACATTGACATCTATTGTATTAATTTGGCCGGGGAATGCCCCGAAGTATCTGTATATATTTATTCACCGGGGAATGCCCCGAAGTACCTTGTACTTGGAAGATGTTCGTGGTGAAGGCCCGAGGCGTCGGGTGAAGCGGTAGAGCGTAGTATAGGATTAGTCTAGGGTAGAATAGGTTTAGATTTCAGCATATTTATTTTTGGACTGTATAATTGGACTGGATTTCACATTTTGGATTGTTTTTGTTTTGTTTATTGTTTGATTATTTTGCGTGCTTTTGTGTGGTTTATACATTTCGTAATGCCAAAATAGTTGATACACTCTACCAAGCGACCGTGGTTGAACCACGGGATCGAGAGGTGCCTAACACCTTTCCCTCGGTCAACAGAATTCCTTAGCTGGAATCTCTGTTCGCAAACCAGTTTAAAGAGTCAAATGGTTTTGGAAAGGATTATCTAACGGTGACTTGGCACACCAAATTATGCCAAGTGGCGACTCTGAATAAAAATGTAAATAATCCTTTTCCGAAACAAACTTTCACTTCTTGTCACTTAAATAATAAAACCCTTTCGACCCTTAAAATACAAATCTTTTTTTGGAGTACGTAAAAAAGGGGTGTGACATCAATGACTTTTTATTTAGCGACAAATTGCTGGTAAAGTTACTGGTAAATAAGACCTATTTTAGTGGTCCTATTAAGGAAATATAATTAAGATAGTATATCTTAATATTAACCATGATAAAGAGCATTAATTTGT
>NW_025869468.1:0-1193 GCF_002878395.1 Capsicum annuum
ATATTACTTAAATAATTAAAAAAGGTGAAAAGACGATTTTGTCTAAATTAGAGTATTTTAATGAAGGTCAAAAAGTTCAAACAACATTTCTAAAACCCTTCACACTTTTAATATATTATATAGATATATAGATATAGATATAGATATAGATATAGATAAATATAAATTATAGATTATAGATATTAGATATAGATTATTTTGTTTTGCTTAACTCATTGATTTTTACCTATGCACATGACATTTTTAAGATAACAATAATCTAAAAACATAGTGAAAGATCCTATATAACTTCGATTTAAAAACACAAGATTCCAAATTCTTTACTATATTAAACTCCAAATCAAATCAAAATCATACAAACCCATTGAATTCTGAAGGCATAATATATAAATATGATCTTAAATTTGATGTCAAATTATAACATTGACCTTAAACTTTGATAGTGCACAAGTAGGCCCTTTAACTATACAAAACCTGAATAAAAAGACACTCCGATTTTGCAAGTACACGCGTGTACCTCACTTGCTCTGACATGGATTACTAATCCACTCATATGGTATCACCTAATAAAAAAAACACATTATAAGTATGACCTTTAACTTTGTCGGTGCACAAATAGACCCTTCAACTATACAAAAGCTGTACCAAAAAACCCTTCAATTCCAACTCGAACGCTCGCCGTTATGCGTGTACAACATGTGTTTTGCCACGTAGGACCGGGGTGTTTATTTGTTCAAGTTTTGAATAGTTAAAGGTCCTATTTGTACACTGTTAAAGTTTAAGGTCAATGCAATAATTTGGTGTCAAGTTTAGGGTCATATTTATGTATTATGTCAATTCAGAAGTCTTCTTTCCTTCCCTATCAAAGGTAAAAACGAAAAACTAAATGAAATACAAGTAGAACAGTAACTAAACTATCACATTGTTGAAACAATCAATAGGAAAGACATACTGAGGAAGTTTTTCTATCTTCTTTTAACATTACTCCTATCATTT
The DNA here is from genome assembly GCF_002878395.1 of Capsicum annuum. Classification (NCBI taxonomy): domain Eukaryota; kingdom Viridiplantae; phylum Streptophyta; class Magnoliopsida; order Solanales; family Solanaceae; genus Capsicum; species Capsicum annuum. The sequence goes on from NW_025869468.1 coordinate 997, forward strand.
AATGACTATATAAAATACTAATGATCAAATTTAGATTTCAAAGCATAATTAATAAAATCAATTTAGTAAAATAAGAGGAGTGTTAAGTCAACATGAATCAATTAAAAGAAACGAAGGGAATAGAAACCATAAGAAAGATTATGAGATAGGCATTCAGTACCCTTCAAACTATGGCCAAAATTGCTACGACACACTCC
>NW_025869469.1:0-1133 GCF_002878395.1 Capsicum annuum
GTTTTGAATGTCGTTTGGTTAGTGACTTAGTAATTTGAAAATGTTTAAGTGTAGGGACTTTAAAGAGGATTTTTTGTTTTGAATGTCGCTTTGTTTTTGACTTAGTTACGTGGAAATGGTTAAGTGTAGGGTTTTTAAAGGAGATTTTTTGAATTGAATGTGGTTTGATTTTGATACTTAGTCACTTCAAAATGGTTAAGTATAGGGAATTTTTTATTTTGACTGTGGTTAAATTTGTGAATTAGTCACTTCAAAATGGTTAAGTGTAGTGACATTAAAAGGGATTTTGTCTTTTTAATGTGGTTTGGTTGGTGAATAGACACTTGAAAATGGTTCAATGTAGGAACTTTAAAGGTGATTTTGTGTTTTGAATGTGTTTTGGTTCGTGACTTAATTACTTGAAAATGGTTTAAGTGTAGGGACTTTAAAGGGGATCTATTGTTTTGAATGTGGTTTGGTTAATGACTTTGAAACTTGAAAATGATTAAGTGTTGGGACTGTAAAGGTTTTTTTTTTTGTTTTTAAAATCGGTTTTGTTTTGATATTTAGTCACTAGAAAATACTAGAAAATTGTTAAGTGTAGGGACTTTAAAGGGGGTTTTTGGTTTTGAATGTTGTTTTGTTTTGATACTTATTCTCTTGAAAATGGTTAATCGTAGGGGTTTTAAAGCAGATTTTTTTGTTTAGAATGTGACTTTGTTTTGATATTTAGTTACTTTAAAATGGTTAAGTGTAGGGACTTTAAAGGGGATTTGAAGTTTTTAATGTAGTTTTGTTGGTGACTTAGTCACTTGAAAATTGTTAGGTGTAGGGACCTGAATGGGGATTTTGTGTTTTGACTGTGGTTTGGTTGGTGATTTCGTTACTTGAAAATGGTTACGTGTAGGGTCTGTAAAGGAGATTTTCTGTTTTAAATGTGGTATGGTTTTTATACTTAGTCACTTGAAATTGGTTAAGTGTAGGGTCTGTAAATAAGATTTTCTGTTTTGAATGTGGTTTGGTTGGTGAATTAGTTACTTGTAAATGGTTAAGTGTAGGGACTTTAAAAGGTATTTTTTTGTTTTTAATGTGGTTTTGTTGGTAACAAAGTTACTTGAATAAGGTTAAGTGTAGGGACTTTAAAGAATATTTTG
>NW_025869470.1:0-1967 GCF_002878395.1 Capsicum annuum
CACCTTTTTTCCTCTTTTTCACAAACTTGGCATCCAAAATAGGATTTCCTACAAAACATACCCAGAATGCCTCGTATCTAACAATATAAACTCAAAAACTTGCATTTTTCCTCGCTTTAAGCATCGAAAGTGTTACATTTCTATAGCACATCATTATATCATATCCGCATTATGTTCTCGACATGATAAAGAGAGGGTGTCTGTTGTATTTAGCTCATATCCATGATACTAATTTTTCTTCTTTGCCTTCTATGAATTTTATTTGAGTTGTTCATGAGTTTATGGATATGTTTTCTACGAATTTGCTTGGTATGCCTCCAGACTATGATATTGATTTATCTATTGATGTGGAGGCACCAAGTCCATTACTACTCCTTCTTATAGGATGGGCGCTTAAGATTTGAAAGAGTTATTAAAAGATTTATCGGGTAAGGGGTTTATTAGACCTAAGGTATCTTCTTGGGGTGCAATTTCCTTCACTACTAAAAAAATGTCAAAAAGCGACGGCCAAAAGCAACGGCCAGCGTCGCTTTTTGGGGCAAAATCGATGGAAATCCATCGCATTTTTTTCATCTCAAAAAGGGGCGTTGTTTTTTAAAAATGACGGCATGCGTTGCTTTATTATGATGAACAACGTCGCTTTTAGAGGAAAGAAATTTTTAGTTATTTTTTAAAAATGCGACGTTGTGCGTCGCTTTTTGTTCTTCATGCGAAGAACACATGATGAATAAAAAGCGACGTTGTCCGTTGTTTTACTAAAAAAAATAATATTTTTTTTCAAAAAAATTTACACTAGCCGTCGTAATTTAATAAAAATAAAATACTTTAAAAAAAAAAAAAAAGCAATGTTGATCATCGGTTTTTATTCTTCATAATGAATAAAAAAGGAACGACCGTCGTCGCTTTTTGTTCTTCATAATGAATAAAAAAGCAATGGTCGTTATCGCTTTTCTGCATTTTTTTATGCAGAAATCTGCATTTTTTGCATCTCACTTGCCAAATAAAAATGTAATTCAATATATACATCCCTCATGCACCACACATTATTACAATAATCATACAACACACTACATTAACAAATCATTAAAGCAATTCAAATCAACAACACTTAAACGATGAATCCAACAACATTCAAAAAACTTAAAACACTTCTAAAGATTTTTCACTAATTAAAAGCTAAATTTAAAAATATCTAAAATTTATCTAAAAGTCAAGTCCAACGACACTAAGGAGTAGCCCCAACAAACTCCTCATCACTATTTGTTACCTCTTCGCTACTTGAATCAGGAGCAACGTCCTATGCCAAGGCATGTCTAAGATGTGCAATTTCATGTGACATAGTAGCATGTCTCTCAAAAATTGTATAAATGGCCTGATTGCGCTTTGCCAATCAACAACACATTATCTGAAAATCAATTGACTAGTGTTATATGTTTTTATATGACTAGTATATATATATTAAAGTTAACTAAGTAATAATTAACCATTTTCAACTCTCTAATTAACTTCTCATGTGACTAAACTTAACCATTTTCAAGTCAAGAAGTCACATTTCAAGTATCAATACTAAACAAATTTCCAGTCATGAATTCACATTTTCAAGTGATTACACTTTACAAATTTCAAAACACAAGTTCACCTTTCAAGAACTACACTAAATCATTTTTGAGTCACTAATACACTTTTCAAGTGACTAGTACACATTTTAAAACACTACACTTAACCATTTTCAACTCTCCAATTCACTTCTCAAGTGACTAAACTTAACCATTTTCAAGTATCAACACTAAACCAATTTCAAGTCATGAATTCATATCTTCAAGTGATTACACTTTACAAATCTCAAGTCATAAATTCAAATTTTCAAGTGATTACACATTACCAATTTCAAAAAACAAGTTCACCTTTCAAGAATTACACTAAACCATTTTCAAGTCGCTAATCCACTTTTCAAGTGACTAGTACAC
>NW_025869471.1:0-1213 GCF_002878395.1 Capsicum annuum
CATAAATGCAATCTCAAGATGGTTAATATTGGATCTGCCAAAGATATAATTATGATGAATAAGGAGTGCTCAACTTAATATATTAAATTATTTTTGATAAAAATTTTAATTTTACGATTGATATGTTGATAAAATTATTCCTGCTCAAAAATTTCCCTTTTATATACAACTATTCTTCCTACAAAAAAGTATTTAAAATCAAGTTAAAATATTCAACGGTTCTTCATCCTATCACCATGCTATTAAGGGAATAATTTGAACATATTATTATATAAATTGTTGGATTTTCTCAATATATGACAAGATTCTAATTTAGTATAAAAAGGTCCGAATTCAAAAATTGTTTTACAAATTCAAATGAAATGCAAAAAATAATATTTAATTATTTTCTTAATGTTCATTTATAAAATTCTGGTGTTTGAACAACTCCATAATTATTTTGAGGTTCACATTAAAATTCATATTTTTCTACTTTTATTGATTATAAAATTGGGATACATATATTGAAAAACATTTAAAGCTCCAAAGATATTGTTTTACTAATATCATAATAACCAATAAAAACATGAAAGATTCTCTTAAAATATAATTTATAGTACTTAATTATGAAGGGCCATGTTTTAATTGATCTTCCCATCTTAATTTATCTTAATTCGTTCATACATAAAAGCTAAAACATATACACTCGATGGAAACTTAAATTAATTTCCTTATGAAAACTTTTATATTATATTGCCAGAGTTCGAGCATTGAGAATGAATTTTTTTTTTCAGAAGATGCTTTTTCTTTTAATGATCTTTATTCTACGATTTTGCAATTCTCGATAAGTAGTACTTCCTTTTTTAAAATCATTCTAAGTGAATATACAATAAATATAAATATATTAACTTCTGTTTGTAAGATTTGTAAACATTGTCAACTAATTTGTAGGGAGGGATGAATTATAGTAGTTTAGTTCAACCTAAAATATAAATAATGAAAAAATAATCAGACACGACTTAAATACAAACTAGTTGAGGCATCAAAATGATATGAAATATCGAGTGAAAAAATGAGAAAAAAATTTAATTATTCACATAACATAAAGTACTTTCCACAATTATAATAGCTTAAGATATAAAAAAAATATGAAACATCCACTGAAAAAAAAAAGAGGTATGAATTTATTAGTTATACACAGTGTAAAAATCTTTTCATAATTATTATAACTCAA
>NW_025869472.1:0-2349 GCF_002878395.1 Capsicum annuum
TGTGTGATCGTAAATCATTTCATTTAAGGTAAAGTAGGTATTTAAAATTTAAATTGTTACTAAATATAGAAATTATCATCTTTTTTGAACTAAATAACAAGAAAAGCAACTCATATAAATTGAGACATAGGAAATACTTGATATCTTTATGTACAAAGATAATTAATTATATTGTTATGGTTTCATTTGTAATGGATCTTTTACCACTCCGAGTCTGCACGTCAAAGCATACGAGAAATGAAGAAACAATATTGGATCACAATTGAATTTAACTAATCTGGTCAACACTGAATTTGATTAATCTTTGAAATAAATGAATTTAGTTGAGTCAATATTTTATCTTATATTTATAAATATTAAAAAGCTACAAGGAAATATTCTAATAATTAAGTTATTTTATTACATTCACATGGAGAAAAATATATATCTTAAAATATAGTCAACAATAATGTAGTTTGACTCTTAAACTTAAAACATTGACAAATGTTATGAGACGAAGAGTGTATTTTAGTGGGGTTTTCATCTATTATACTCTACCCGTTCACTTTTACTTGTTACTATTTCAATTTTCGAGGTCAATCTGTATGAACTTTGATCAACATTTTATGGTATATATATATTATTTTAAAATTAAAATTTAGATGGTCGAGAACTATACAAAAATACTATAAGTTGAAATTCTTCTCATATTAATATTAATATGATGAAAAAATATATTTTAAAATATTAGTCAAATCTTATGAAGATTGACCTCGAGAAGCGAAATAATAACATATAAAACTGAAAGGGGGAGTATCAATTTTTTTAATGTTGTTGGATTTTTAAGAGGTGTGAATGAAAATTGAATAGGTGCAACTTGAATAGACACCTTTTCGGACTGTATGGTTATGACCTTTCCAATAGGTTGTGACTTTTTTGAAGAGTTGCACCTTTTCGGAAGAGTTGTACCTTTCTAAACCATTGTTTCTATTCATGAAGCAAGCAAAACCTTGATAGCTATAAATACCTAAATTTTTTCTTACGTAAAGACAATTTTTTGAGTTGAAAAATAATCTTCTTCTTCTTCTTCTTCTTCTTCTTCTAAAAACTCTTGTGTGATCATCAAATCATTTAGTGTATTCGAAGTTTCTAAAAATTTGAGGTACCGCTATTTTCAGAAAGAGAATCATTTTATCCTGGAAAGAAAGATTCCATAACCTCGGGCTTGAGGGGAATAAATTTCTTAAGGGCACACAGTGCATTAGGCGGATTTGATTCTACAATTTTCTGCTTCATCTTCTCTCTTAAAGTTGATAAACATTTCATTTTGATAGTTCATTTGATTATTTATTTGGACTTGTGTTTGAAGTTGTTGTAACATCACTGTAGTTCTTGAACTTAGTATAGAACTTTGGGTTGAAACATACAGATTTTGATATCCGGAATAACAAATGTTACGTCATTCATTATATCATCTATACAAAGTAGTTTTTTCTCATTCCACGGGTATTGTCATGAGCTTTTACTATGATATAAATGCAATTGAATGTGCTATTCCTGTATACTTTCACAGTTTCAAATATAGTTACTTTGGCTAACGATCAATTAAATGATATAGGTCATCATGTGATCAAGTGTCATTAATTGGTGTTTGTAATTTACTGTTGACAGTCAAATAGTTAATTAATGTACTAACTACTCCCTCCGTTCCATTTTATTCGTTCCAAATTTCCTAATTTGATTTCTCATTTTACTTGTCATTTTTCATTAATCAAGACAAGACAATTTTTTTTCTTTTTTTACCCTTAGTATTAATTATTTTTTCTCCAAATTAAAATGTAAACATCAATAGAGGAACTATGGTAAAGTAGCTATGTTATTAATTATTTTTCTTAATTAATGTGCAATGTCAAATTAAGACGAGTAAAATGGGACGGAGGGAGTACTAATTTTCACATTGATGCGTCGTCTTCAGTAACGTAGTTGGTTTCAACTAATTATAGATGGGAAATATCGAATCTGAATTCAAAAGAAGAGAATTGATATTCATAATAAAAGAATGCACTAGCTAAAGTTATCTCTGGTTAGAATATTTTTGAATGATTTACATTATTAGCCTGAAAATTTGATCCTTAAAATACTGAAAGCAAAAAATGAGCAAATTAAATCAATAAGTACTGCAAGCACATATAATTTAATTAGTAAATCATCAACTTAACTATAAGGGAAAGAAATCTACAGTAGATGTTATCTAAAGGATGACTAAAATGTTACTATCTTATATGGAAACACTTTGCTAGAAATATTGAGTACTAACACAAAATCAAGAGAACCTAAACCCTGATCATACTTCTTAGGGTTATTGAGTAC
>NW_025869473.1:0-4581 GCF_002878395.1 Capsicum annuum
GTTAATCATAACATATAGAAATATAGTATAGACAAATCAAGTGTTAACCCTAATAGATAGAAATATAATGGATTAGTAATTTAGTATCATAATTTATTAACTTTTAAAATCATATTATTATCTCACTAAAATCTAAAGCAACAATATTTGCAATGCAAGAAAATCAACTATCTAATATCAATATTTGTTTCTTTATATTTAATGTATAACTTGTAAATTGTTATGTTATTGCTGAAATTCTCATTGCACATTTTGACCAAGATAAATTTTTATAAGTCTTTAAAAATGTATGACATATTAAAAGATCACTAACTTAAATTTTCAAAGAGTACAAATTATTTTTTTTTATAAAGCATAAAGTACATGAATATTGACTCATAAAATTTTCACCAAACATGTAGAAAATAAAATGAATATGCAACATAGCCTGTATATTTAGTTGACTTAATAAATCAAGAAAAATATATTTTAAAATAATACTCACAGTAAATTGAGATTCTAGCGATTATCACGAGAAGATAAGTTGTGTTAGAAATCACTTGCGCAATTCATCTTCTCCAACATGTTATGGCAGAAATTAATTAGCTTTTACAAAGTGTAGCCTTCTGATGTAGTGGTAATTATTATGACATTAAAACTTCTAGATTAATTGCAGTTGGTAAAATATCTTTTTCCATATATATGTATATAATTGTTGATTGATTATTCATTTTCTATTTGTATTTCTCAATAAATTTTGTCATGCTTCCTTAATTGACATACATTGAATGAAATCATAAATACTTTTTATCATATAAATATTTATTTTATGGTAATGCTTCAATCGCATATATTCTAATTTATTAGTAACTCACACCTACATTTCATCGTATAAAAATTATTATAAATTTTTATTGATTTTTTATTATTAAGAAATATTTATTCGTAATTCATTTTATTGATCTACACATGTAAATTTTATATAAGATAATTTAATCTTTTTAATTACATTTTATTCATCACAATGAAGTATCTTTTTCAAATTTGATAATTTTAAAATCCGAAATTATTCTTACAGACATATATTAGGTTATATAATTGGTCAATTAAGGAATAACTTTGTAAAGTAAAATTTTATTTGACTTCAAATATTTGTTAGTACTATGTAATTTTAGTAGTTATTTTCGATAAACATTATGCAATCTTCTCTGTGTAGTAATATTCATTTTTAAAAAATTTCAATAGTTATTTATTTTCAATCTACCCTCCTTTTAAATTCAAAACTATCATTTATTCATTTCCTAATATAGAATGGTAGAGTAATTACTCATTGATAGTTATTCTTAATTATGACAATCCTTTCATTAAATATGAATGCATATTGTTTTAAATATAGATTACTTAAAATATATCGAATGAAAATTCTTCTAATAAATATGAATGCATATTTTTTTAAATAAAATTTCTTGAAATAAATTGAAATAAATTTCTTCCATTTTGTAGTCCAAAGTTACCATTTGACTGATCACATCTTTTTCAAAATATTTTTAATTTTAGAATAACTCTTTGATTATTATATTTTTTTCATATAAGATGTTTGATTCCTAATTGGTTATTCTCTTAATTGATATTTCTTGATACTTTCTTGATTTAGTCAATTGTGATCAAATCATACATGTTCTTTTTTATGTAGGATTGTTACTTAAATTAATTTTATACAAATTTTGAGTGATGGTATATTTTTTATAATATTTTTAATTTTGGAAGGACTCATTTGTCATAATAATCTTTTTTATATAAGTGACTTGATTATTAATTAGTTATTTTCTAATTGATTTTTTTTTTGTAATATTTTCTTAATTTACTTTGTAGTGAAATCATAAATATTTTTTAAATAATATTACTATTTAAATTAACTGTGTATATATTTTGAGGGATAATATTTTTTTCATAATATTTCTTTTATTTTGAAATGACTTTTTGATTATTATAATCTTATTCATATAAGTTACGTGATTACTATTTACTAATTGATTTTATTGTTATGACATTAGAACTTCTAGATTAATTGCAGTTGGCACAATATACTTTTCCATATATATATGTATATAATTGTTAATTGGTTATTCAGTTTCTGTTTATATTTCTTAATCAATTTTGTCATGCTTCCTTAATTGACTTACATTGAATGAAATCATAAATACTTTTTGTCATATAAATATTCATTTTATGGTAATACTTCAATTACATATATTCTAATTTATTAGTAACTCACACCTACATTTCATCATATCAAAATTATTATAAATTTGTATTGATATTTTTATTATTATGAAATATTTATGCCTAATTCATTTTATTGATATGCACGTTTAAAGTTTTATATAAGCTGATTTAATCTTTTTTAATTAATTTTTGTGATTTATCTATATTTTTATCTGTTACCGCTACTGAATAATTTGCACTTATTATAAATTTAAATTTTTGGTATATTTGATTTCCTTTTACGGCAGTTATTATTCTTTTTTCTATAGGTTTTATAATTCTATCATCTGCTAAATATAATTCTATTGGTGTATCTATTCCTTCTCTAAAACATTCTTTTATTAATATCTTTGTTCCTCAAAGGTGTACATATTTTATTGGATCTCCTTTACTTTTTATATCATTTATCTCTTTATTAATTATTCTTTTTGTTACTAGTGGTATTCTTTTTGTTACTAGTTGTATTCTTCTTTTTCTAACATTAGATATAAATGTTCAGCTATTTTCTTATATCTTCTTCCTAAATTAGAAAATACTATCTTTATTTTTAATCCTTCATGATTTTCATATATTTTTTCATCTATTATAAATTCTTCTTTGTTCATTTTATTGTGAATAGTTCATGTTGATATATATATTCTAAACTATCTATTTGTGATTCTAATTTTGATATTTCATCTTTTTGTGTATTTATTGAATTTTCACTAACTCCGGCAAATATATTATAATGTAGTCTTTCTATTCTTATTTTTAATTCTTTACGTTTTTCAGAAATAATTTATTTTAATTCTTTGTATTTCTGCACTTTATTCATTTAAACCTTATTTATAATATCTTGGTGGATATCTAAATCTAATTTTATCATAATTAGGTGGTATGTGTCTCATTCTTCTAGATTTTAAATGGATTATTAATTTTGCTTCAATACTAGATATTAAGGTAATTAGGTAGGCTAATCTTTGTGGGTTTTCTTTTGTTTTATTTAGACTTATATATTCTGAATAATTACTAATTAAAGATTCTTTAATTTTTCTAAAAGCTTCTCTATTTTTAAATGGTCTTCTCATGATTAATTCAATAAACATAGATAAATTCTAGCATATCTAACATATATCTCACTGCTGTACTTTTTAAATTACTAGGCTCTGATACCATTTATAGGGGGATGCGGATATAGGTGGATAACTAACTTATGAAATAGATTTGTCTGTTTTTTAATTAACTGAGCAAAATATTTGTTGTGGACTGGAGAGAGTATTGCTTCAACACATGAAGGCTTGCCTTGCAATGCCTTCGGTTTCTTTCATTAATAGAATGAAAAATCTTTACAAAGTCCTTACATGAGTCTTTACACGTTTAAAAAATTCTAAGACTAGAATCCTAAGTGCCATAGCTTTTTGAAAAGTCAAAAAGGCTAGGAGTTAATTTCTTTGTTTAAATTATCTTGATTTTCTCTAGTTTTTCTAATATATTCTAACATCTCTTAATCTGAATAATATCCTTCTGGGTAAATTTCTTGGTATAACTGTTCTATCCAATCAATGGTTTCAATTTCATAGTCTACTACTTTTTCTAATATTATTTTCTTAATGTCTATAATTTCTATATCTTTAAGTATATATAAGATTAAAACTTTAAGATAATCTAGATGATCTATCTTTTAAAATTGATTTTATTATAAGATTTTGTAAATAAATATAGATAAATTCTAACATATCTAACATATATCTCATTGCTGTACTTTTTAAATTACTGGGCTCTGATACCATTTGTAGGGGGGTGCGGATATAGGTGGATAACTAACTTATGAAATAGATTTAGTATGTATATAATAAATCTATTTTTCCTTGTGCGTGGATATTTCTTAAATTTTGTTTCAATATTTTTTAATGATTTATTCTTTTCGAAAGATGTACTCATTAATTTGTTTGGTTTATTATTTTATCCTGTAGTAATTGCAGAGTTACAAATTTCTGTATAATAATTTATCCTAACTGTACTGTAATGTATATCTAATTCTAGATTTTCTATGTTATTTATTATCTTCTGTTGTTCTTCTCGTAGTGAGTTTTTTAAATTATATAAACTATAACATGTACTTTTTTCTAAATTTTCTGAGATTTCTTCTATCCATATTAATTTTTCTTTTAGATTTTCTATTATTTTTCTAATTCGGTTTCTATAATTAATTTCTTTGTTTAGATTATCTTGATTTTCTCTAGTTTTTCTAATCTATTCTAACATGTCTTAATCTGAATAATATCCTTCTGGGTAAATTTCTTGGTATAACTGTTCTATCCAATCTATGGTTTCAATTTCATAGTCTATTACTTTTTC
>NW_025869474.1:0-3889 GCF_002878395.1 Capsicum annuum
AAAAATGGGACTTTACTTTTTGTTCAGGACCCTCCTGAAAAATGGGACATTGTTTTCTGTTCAGGACTCTCCTTAAAAATGGGAATTTACTTTTTGTTCATGATCCTCATGAAAAATGGGACTTTATGTTTTGTTCAGGACCTTCCTGAATAATAGGATTTTACACTCTGTTCAGGACTCTCCTGGAAAATGGGAATTCACTTTCTGCTCAGGACCTCATGAAAAATGGGACTTTACTTTCTAATCAGGACCCTCCTGAAAAATGAGATTTAACCTTCTCTTCAAGTCCCTCCTAAAAAATTTGAATTTACCTCCTGTTTCGAATGCTTCTGAAATGAGATTTTACCATCTGTTCAGGACCCTCCTGTGAAATAGGATTTTACCATCTGTTCAGGGCACTCCTGAAAAATGAGACTTTACTTTCTGTTCAGGACCCTCCTGAAAAATGGGATTTTAAATTCTATTCAAGACACGCTTGAAAAATAGGATTTAACTTTTTGTTTGGGAATATTCTGAAAAATTCAATTTTACTTTATATGAAGGACTCTCCTGATAAATGAGATTTTATTCTCTGTCCTGGACCCTCCGAAAAAATACGATTTTACTTTCTGTTCAGGACCCTCCTGAAAAATGGGACTTTACTTTTGTTCAGGACCATCCTTAAAATGGGACTTTACTTTTGTTCAGGACTCACCTGAAAAATGGTATTTTACTTTTTATTCAGAACCCTTCTGAAAAATGGGATTTTACTTACTGTTTAGGACACTCCTAAAAAATGGGATTTTACATTCATTTCATGACCCACCTGATAAATGGGATTTTACTTTCTTTTCAGGACCCTCTTGAAAAATGAGATTTTACTTTCTGTTCAGGACCCTCCTGAAAAATAGGATTTTACTTTCTACTCAAAACCCTCCAAAAAATAGGACTTTCCTTTATGTTCAGGATCCTCCTGAAAAATGGGACTTTGTTTTCTTTTCAGGACCCTCCTGAAAAATGGGACTTAATTTTTTGTTCAGGATCCTCATGAAAATTGGGACTTTACTTTCTTGTCAGGACCCTCCTGAAAAATATGATTTTACATTCTGTTCAGGACCCCCCTGGAAAATGGGAATTTACTTTCTGCTCAGGAACCTCCTGAAAAATAGGACTTTACTTTCTATTCAGCACCCTCCTGTAAAATAGGATTTTACCTTCTGTTCAGAACCCCTCTAAAAAATTCTTCTGTTCAGGACCCTCCTGAAAAATAAAATTTTACTTGTGTTCAGGTTCGTCTTATAAAATGGGATGTTATATTCTATTCAGGACCGTCCTGAAAAATAGGATTTTACATTTTGTCCAGGATTCTTCTGAAAAATGGGACTTTAGTTTCTATCCAAGACCCTCCTGAAAAATGGGACTTTGCTTTCTGTTCATGACCCTCCTATGAATAGAAATTTACTATCTATTCTGGACCCTCCTAAAAAATTGAATTTTACTTTCTATTTAGGACCCTCCTGAAAAATGGGATTTTACTCTATGTTCAGAACCCTCCTGAAAAATTGGATTTTACTTTCTATTCAGCATCCTCCTTAAAAATTGGATTACTCTCTGTTCAGAACCCTCCTAAAAAATGGGACTTTACTTTTTGTTCAGGACCCTCCTGAAAAATGGGACTTTACTTTATGTTCAGGAGCCTCCTGAAAATGGGATTTTACTTTTTGTTCTGGACCCTCCTGAAATATGGGATTTTACTTTTTGTCCAAGACCCTCCTGAAAAATAGTACTTTACTTTATGTTCAGGACTCTCCTGAAAAATGGTATTTTACTTTTTTCTCAAAACCCTCCTGAAAAATGGGATTTTATTTACTGTTAAGGACACTCCTAAAAAATTGGATTTCACTTTCTGTTCATGACCCACCTGATAAATGGGATTTTACTTTCTATTTAGGACCATCCTGAAAAATGTGATTTTACTTTCTGTTCAAGACCCTCCAGAAAAATGGGATTTTACTTTCTATTCAAAACCCTCCAAAAAATGGGACTTTACTATCTGTTCAGGACCTTCCTGTAAAATAGGACTTAGTTTTTGTTCAGGACCCTCCTAAAAAATGGGAATTTATTTTTTGTTCAGGATCCTCATGAAAAATAGGACTTTATGTTTTGTTTAGGACCCTCCTGAATAATAGGATTGTACACTCTGTTCAGGACCCTCCAAGAAAATGGGAATTCACTTTCTGCTTAGGACCTGCTGAAAAATGCGACTTTACTTTCTAATCAGGACCCTCCTGAAAAATGAGATTTAACCTTCTCTTCAAGTCCCTCCTAAAAAATTTGAATTTACCTCCTGTTTCGAATGCTCTTGAAATGGAATTTTACCATCTGTTCAGGACCCTCTTGTGAAATAGGATTTTACCATCTGTTCAGGACACTCCTGAAAAATGAGACTTTACTTTCTGTTTAGGACCCTCCTGAAAAATGGGATTTTACTTTCTATTCAAGACACGCTTGAAAAATAGGATTTTACTTTTTGTTCAGGACCCTCCTGAAAAATGAGATTTTACTCTATGTTCAGGACCCTCCTGAAAAATTGGATTTTACTTTCTATTCAGCATCCTCCTTAAAAATTGGATTACTCTCTGTTCAGAACCCTCCTGAAAAATGAGACTACTTTTTGTTCAGGACCCTCCTGAAAAATGGGACTTTACTTTCTGTTCAGGAGCCTCCTGAAAATGGGATTTTACTTTTTGTTCAGGACCCTCCTGAAATATGGGATTTTACTTTTTGTCCAAGACCCTCCTGAAAAATAGTACTTTACTTTATGTTCAGGACACTCCTGAAAAATGGGACTTCACTTTCCGTTCTGGACCCTCCTGGAAAATGCAAATTTAAACTATGTTAAGGACCCTCCTTAATAATGGAATTTTACCTTCTGTTCAAGCCTCTCCTGAAAAATGGGATATCACTTTATGTTCATGACCCTATTAAAAAATAAAACTTTACTTTCTATTTGGACCCTTTTGAAAAAAGGAAATTTACTCTGTTCAAGACCCTCCTAGAAAATGGCATTTTACTTTCTATTCAAGACACCCCTGAAAAATAGGATTTTACTTTATAATTCAGGACCCTCCAAAAAAATGGGATTTTACCTTATATACAGGACCCTCCAGAAAAATGGAATTTTACTTTTTTCAGTACCCTCTTGAAAAATGTGATTTTACTTTCTACTCAGGATCCTCCTAAAAAATGGGACTTCACTTTTGTTCAAGACTCACCTTAAAATCGGACTTTACTTTTGTTCAGGACTCTCCTAAAAATTGGTATTTTGCTTTTTGTTCAGGACCCTCCTAAAAAATGGGATTCTACTTTCTACTTAAAACTCTCCAAAAAATAGGACTTTACTTTATGTTCAGGACCCATCTGAAAAATGGGACTTTGTTTTCCGTTCAGGCCCCTCCTGAAAAATTGGACTTTATTATTTGGTCAGGATCCTCATGAAAAATGGGACTTTACTTTCTGATCAGGACCTTCCTGAAAAATAGGATTTTACATTCTGTTCAGGACCCTCCTGGAAAATGAGATTTTACTATATGTCCTGGACCCTCCTGAAAAATGGGACTTTACTTTCTATTCAGGACCCTCCTGAAAAATGGGATTTAAGCTTCTGTTCAAGACCCTCCTAAAAAATGTGAATTTACCTCCTCTTCTGAATGCTCCTGTAATAGGATTTTACCATCTGTTCAGGACCCTCCTGAAAAATAGGATTTTACCTTCTGTTCAGAACCCTCCTGAAAAATAGGATTTTACCATCTGTTCAGGACGTTCCTGAAATATAGGATTTTTCCATCTTCTCAGAACCCTCTTAAAAAATGAGATTTTACTTACTGTTTAGGACACTTCTAAAAAATTG
>NW_025869475.1:0-2705 GCF_002878395.1 Capsicum annuum
TAGACATCAACCTATTCATTAACCCACTTAGCCTTAACCACCTGGCCTTAAGCTCTTCATCTACTAAGATACCTACCCCATTTTCTTGCCTCACGCTACTCGAGTACCACAACTGATACCCGTCCACATCTCTCGCCTTAGAGCCTACCCATTTGGTTTCCTAGACACAAGCTATACTAATCCTCCTCTTATTAATTACCAAAAGATGCAAATAATAAAAATGTTTTATGAATAAGAAAAGTTTATGTGGATTTAACACATGAATACATAACACTACTAATTTTTTTTTATTTAAATGCAACATGTGAATCAAAGCCAGAGCCATGGATGAAGACTCAAAACTAATATCCGGATCACCGGCCTCAGTGCCACCATCACCTTCGCTCACTCACATCCCCTGTATATACGAGAGGGTTGACATTACCAACCCGACTTTCACCTCCACCTCCAACAGTCTCATGACGTAACCTGTGAAACGATTCTTCGCTTTAGTTGAAATCATTTACTGTGTTTATACCAATAACAACTACAAATAGTTCTCTCCTTTATGTTTTGTTCTTATGCAGTTATGCAGAAAGTATATATCAAGTGTGACCTATCATTGGGTTTGATCACCATATGCCCAACATCACTTTGCTGACTTAAACCCGGTTTTAGTTTGAAATAATTGTTCTCGATAATGATGAAGGTAACTTGCATTATTAAATTTAGATTTAATATAGTGCCTTAAATATATGCACGCAACAAAAATATTATCAATAATTTAGAGTTATTTTTTGATTTTAAGTACTACTTTTTTTTTTATAGTATAGTATTCTTGCAAGTTAGAACACATTAAACGTTCAACTTCACATAATAATATTATTGTTTATAAAAGTAAGGGCTAATTTTAATTAATAAGATGTTAGTTATTTGTTTGCGATGCATTACCTTAAATATTATTGTGAAAACTTTATTTATTAATATGAAGATTTGATAAAAAGTTCTAAAGTATTTTTAATAAAAAGTAGATAGTTCTTATTTCTTTTCTTAATTTAAATTTTGTACCTTTTATATTTTACAATCTTTAATAAGAAATTATAATTATAAAATTTATATTAAAATTTTTGGGGCCTCAAAATTTTGGGGGCTTAAAACAAACACTTTACTAGCCTTATCTTTGAGTCACCCTAGATTAAAACTTTTTATTTTCAAATCTAAATGTGCATTATCTATTTATTTTTAAACATACCAAATATAGAATTCAAATAAAAATAATAATTAAAAATT
Organism: Capsicum annuum; assembly: GCF_002878395.1. Lineage (NCBI taxonomy): Eukaryota > Viridiplantae > Streptophyta > Magnoliopsida > Solanales > Solanaceae > Capsicum > Capsicum annuum. The sequence continues at coordinate 1,270 of NW_025869475.1, forward strand.
AAAAAAGAATTAGTTACTCTTGATGTGTCTCTTTCGATATATTTTTAGCTCGTTTGTCTTCTTATTTGGCGTCTTTCGAGGTCTACTTTATTAACAAGACACCTAATTAGTTCAGTCTTAACAAGTGAACAATATTTGTTTTAGAATCCTGAAATTTATTGAGTTATTTCTTATGGCCTGGGGTCTTGCAGCATAACTCCACAATTGTCAACTTCTTTTCTTCTTTTTCATTTATAATGCAGTATTTTTTTTCATTTATAATCCAGTATTTTGATTTAGGCACAATACGTACACATGCCCTTTAACTTGTCCTCAAATCACATCTTTGACCTTTAGCTTTGGGTGTGCATAAGTAGACACTTAAATTTGTATAAAGTCAAACAAGTAGACACATATATCCTATGTGGCCAATTCTTGTCCTACATGGTGTCCTACGTGTATTATGCCACATAGAACATGTGTGTCTACTTTTCAACTTTATACAGGTTTTAGTGCCTACTTGTGCACACTCAAAGTTGGAGGTTATAGATATGATTTGAAGTCAAGTTAAAGGGCATGTTTGATTTATATTTCGTGTGGTATGTTTGGTATGAGTTAAGACCTTTTTCATGAAAAATGTTTTTCCTAAAATTTGGTTGGTATGGGCGAGAAGGGGAGCTTTGGTGCAAACTAAAGTTATGTCTGTGTGACTTACAGGTCAAACATTCGAGCTGTGTAATTAGGTCAGGGTACGTCATTGTATAAGTTAATTCTTGGGGCACGGTCCTTGTCCGTAGTGGCGGATGTACATGTATTCCAGGGGTTCATCCGAACCTCCTTCGTCGGAAAATTATACTATTTTTACATGGTAAAATTTTTTTTTATGTATAAATAATAGAGGCTGAACCCCCTTCGATTAGTCAGTATATGTACTACTGAACCCCCTCACTGAAAATCCTGGATCCGGCCCTACTTGTCCGGACCTACGTGAACTGTTACTTGAACATTAGCAAAATGTTCGACTTGGTCATTGCCAATAACCTCATATTAAGAATTTTGACTTGAGTAAAATTTCATTGCATTTGTTGTTAGTATTATACACATATTCTTTTACATAAATTTATCTTGTTTTATTTATAAATACAGGTAATATGTCGACGAAATCTCATGTTAAATGATTAAATTTAGGCATTATACATAATTGTGTTCTTTAATTTGACGTTCAGAAGACATCGATATCCTCCAACTTTAAGTTTTTACAAAACTATAAGTAGACACTTAAACTTGTATAAGTTGAACAAGTTGACGCACGTATCCTGCATGACAATACGTACGAGATTCACTCGAATTGATTTGTATTATGCTATGTAGGACCCATATTATTTGTATTTGAAAGACATAATACATAAATATGACCCTAAACTTGACATCAAATTATAACTTTAACCTTAAACTTT
>NW_025869476.1:0-2515 GCF_002878395.1 Capsicum annuum
CAGAAATTTTTTCGTTATTAAACCTGTGGAAAAATGCAGGTTTATATTTGTGTTGATGCAATTGATATTCGACATGATTGATACTGAATCCATAACTCTAGATCGATTTATTCATTGATTGCCTAAGAATCTATTCTTCTCTTAGTTAATTATTCATTAATTATTTTTTATTTAATTATTTTATAAATTTATCTTTGAAATTTACTACTTAAATAAATAATTAGATTTAGTCTAATTAAGTAGACAGTTAAACCATAAGTTTTTATGAATTTGACATTTGAATCATAAAAATTACTATATTAATTATACGATTGCGTATATTTGTGTATGCATTTAAATACAACAACCAACAAAATCCTCTTTGTCCATTTTTATCTATGGACTTATCCATTTTTAGCAAATAAAATTTCTTTGTTTTGTTCTTTTATTTTTGTTTGAATTATTCGCTAGGATTGCCAAACTAACATCAAGTAAGAACTAATCTGTGTTGAATTCAATCCGATTGATCAGCCTTATTTCACAACATTCAAAACTATTCTCTCATATTTTCCTGGCCACTCCTCCTCGAAATTAGAAAGGATAAAAGTATAATTCTTTTCTTTATTTTTACTTGTCATATTTTAACTTAACATACTTTTTAAGAAAAATAATTAATAACATAATTATTTTATCATAATACCTTCATTTAATGATGTTTATATTGTATCTTGAAATTAATTTGGAGAAAAATTAAAAATAATTAAAACTAAGGGTAAAATAGAAAAAAAAAGTTTTTTTTCTTGATATATCAAAAATAAAAAATAAAAATAGAAATTTAATTAGAAAATCAATGATAAGTAAAAGCGAAACGAAGAAAGTAATTGATATTATAGATATTGAAATTTTGTGGACTCTAAAAAAAGAGTTCAATTTTGGTTAGAATTCTTGGGATTACTTTACCATAAATCTAGCTTGATGGCTATTCAACCTAAACCCTAAATTGCGCCAATATAAACGGGGCAAATATCCTTTAAAGATGCATCTCCAGTATCTCACAAATTCACGAGATATTCACAAAAAGATCAAAGATTTGAAAAGTCCCAATAAATTCATGAGATATTCATAAAAATCAAAACCATCTGTTCTTGATAATCAAATAAAAATCAAAATTATCTCTTCTTAATAATCAAATACATCAAGATGACAAACCCTCCTTTCATGGAGATCAAATCTAAATGTTCCTACGTTCCAGAAATACGCCATTAGCGGCCCTCGAATTACGGAGAAAGTCATATCCAAATCTTCATACATTCGAGAAATATGCTACTGACGACCCTGAAATTACGGAGAAAATCATGAAAGAAGAATTAAGAGAGAAACAGATTTGTACTCCATCGTTTATCAATAAAACTGTTGTTTCTTCATATTTTTATTTGTGGGTGATTTTATTTTTCTTGAATTAAATTATGCAAACAGATACCTTTGAAGAGACTGGAATAACAAAGAAAATTCAAACAAGACTTTGAACTTTAATTTTGGTAGGTGTTAGAGCTTTAACTTTGGTTGTTGAGTTGGGGTAGTTTGGGTAATAAATGTGTATTTTTTTGATAGGTATAGCTAGTGAATGTGTTAAACGTGTGTATTGGGTGAACAGTTTGTTTTGATATCAATTCTTTGATTTTGGTTGTATTGTAAATTAAAGCCTAGAGTTATTATGGATCTTTTGATCATAAAAATTACTTTTTTTCGTTGATTTTTATTTGTTATATTTTGACTTGATACATCCGTTAAGAAAATTAAAAATTATATAAATACATAACTTATGTTTTCAATATTACAAAAATCTCAACTCCCTAAATATATTACAAAAATTCCAACATATACACAAAATATTATGTATATGGCATCCATGTTATTTATATTAATAGGGAGAGAAAGTAAAATAATTAAAAAATTGAGAGAGAGTGTAATTACTTTCAAAAGGATTGGTATTTATGTTATTTATATACAGAAGAAAAATAATTAATAACATAATTATTTTATTAAAGTACCTCTATTAAATGATATTTCTATTATGTCTAAATTGAAAAAAATAATAATAAATATTAAGGATAAAATAGAAAATTAAATTTTTTTTTATTTGTCTAAAATAATAAGTAAAAGTAGAAATATAATTAGGAAATTAGTGACATTAAAAGCGAACAGGAGAGTATTTGTTTTGTTCGGTGAAATTGAACATAAAAAATCTAAATTTAACTTGAAATTATTTCTGAATCCATTTTCCTTCACTTTTGGAACTTTTTCTTATTTTAAAATTTTCTCTTGATTTTTTGATTTTTACAAAACAACTCCACATTTATATTAACATCAATCAATATAAATACCAACAGAAATAGTTACAGATTTCTCCTACGATAAAATCCCTCAACAACAACTTTGTCTCCTCAAGTATTTAATTTTTATAAAATCTCATGTACGATGCCAAGCACCAATTATCATTACGTGCAACAGTAGTCAAGAAAATAGATCTTTGTAA
>NW_025869477.1:0-1824 GCF_002878395.1 Capsicum annuum
CATCTCATAACTCAAGACAAAATATGGTAGTGTTAACTCTTGCCCGTGGAGCATAACTTATTGTTTGAAAGTCATTAGATTAAATTTTACCTCCAAGATAAAATATCTCATAACTAAAAACACAACATGGAAGTGTTAACTCCTACCCATGTAATGTAACTTATAGTTTGAAAGTCCTTAGGCTAAGTGTTACCTCTAAGGCAAGATTCATATAAGATCTAATTAATTAAGACACATTGGGTAGTGTCAATTGTTGCCCATGAGTCATAAATTGTTGTTTTAAAGGAATCAAAGAAAAGAAAAACAAAAATAATAAAAATTAAGAAAAAAGAAAAAATGAAGAATAAACATCAAGAAAATAAAAATAAAAAAGAGAAAAAAATAGGGAGTTGAGAGGAGAAAAATAAAAATGAAGGAAAGAAAAGAGAAAACAAAAAATAAAAGTTGAGAAAAAGAAAAAATAAAGATTTTTTTTAAAAATAGAAGTTGAAAGGAGAAAAGGAAAAAAAGACAAAACAAAAAATAAAAGCCGAGAAAAATATAAAAATCAAAGAAATTTCTTTTAAAAAAAGTTGATAAGAGAAACGTAAAAAAAATAAAGGTTGAGAAAAAAATAAAAAAAAAAGATAAAAATTAAAAGTCAGAGTAAAATAAAAAAGAAAAAAAAAATAGAAGTTGAAAGATAAATGAGCATGACAATTTTTTAAAAATATTTGAGGTATAGTGGGCTAATAAGTATTTATCATATACATAAAAAAGAAATCAACTAGTTTTGTAGGACTTTTCTTATGGGGGCCAAAAATAAAGCCCCAACCATCCATTTCTGTAGTCTACCCGAATTTTCTTATTACCATTAGTATTGATTTGAATTTTATTTGAGTGACTAATAGATGTCAGGAAACTACATGGGATGGCCCCCGTAGTGGGTGGCTTTGTATTTTTATCCCCTGTAATAAAAAACTCTAAAGACTAGTCTACCTTCCATTTTATGTATAGTACAAGTATATTTTTGCCTCTTTGAATCTCAAATATTTTTACACTTTCCATGCTCATTTATCTCTCAAATTTTATTTTTATTTCTTTTTTTTTTCTCTTTTGTATTTTTTCTTGATTTTATTTTTCTTTTTCCTTGTTTTAAGTCATTTGTCTCGATCTCTATTTTTTTCTCAAACATTATTTATTTTTCATTTATATTTTTTTCTTTTTTAATTCATTTGTCTCAATCTTTACTTTTTATTTTTATGTTTTATTTTTATCATTTCTCTTTTTTTATTTTTTCTCAAACTTCATTTTTATTTTTTCTTCTCGTGTTTGTGTTTCTCAATCTTTATTTTTTTCTTTTAAAAATTTTTTTTGCTTCTCCTTTTATAACCCTTATTTTCTTCTTCTTTTTTTTTTCTCTTTTTTCAATCTTTAATTTTTTTTTTCTTTTTTCTCAACTTCTATTATATTTTGCTAATGAGCAGAAAGTTGGATAATCCGTAAAGAGGATCTTCTTTATTTGACATCGAAGTAAATTTAAGGGTGTGACTTGTTTTTTGAAGTCCTTTGGAATAAGTCTTTCGCTAAGACAAGAGTTATAGAACATATCATTAATCAAGACATAATATGGTAGTGTCAAGTCTTGCCAATGGGGCGTAACTTGTTGTTTTAAAAGTCTTTGGGTTAAGTCTTGTCTATAAGGCCTGATTTATAGAGCATCTCATAAATCACGACACAATGTGGTATTGTCAACTTTTGCCCATAGGGTGTAACTTGTTGTTTGAAAGTTCTTGGACTAATTCTTACCTCTAAGACAAGAGTTATAGAATATCTCATAAATCA
>NW_025869478.1:0-1813 GCF_002878395.1 Capsicum annuum
ATATATTTTTTATTAAAATGATTGTCAATATTAACTGATTTCTAACTTAATTAAAACTTATTAATTTGATAACAATAAAATTATTATTAATATTATATATTTATTTACCATAAATCTGTCCTAATTTTATAGCTTGATTGTAGTTAATTAATCTACAATTACATAAAGGGCTCAAATATGAAAACTATTGATATTAATTACCTTTATAATTTCGGCAATGCAATCCCATCAATTTCTCATGTTTTTTATAGATTGATTATATTAAATTGATATCTATTACCTTTTTAATTTTGGGAAGAATTTTAAAATGGTAACGATTATTTTTTTTCTTAATTACTAATTTATTTCTCAAAAAATTCTTATAAGTTCATAATTTTATTTTAGTCAATTGATTATTTAATTATCTTTATAATTTGCTAAAAGCTCAAATAAGGTAACAATTATTTTTTCTCTAAATTATGGATTTTCTTAAATTCAATCTTTTATTGTTTTACTAAAATAGTTCAAATTTAATTGTTTTGAGGGATGACAACTTTTTGTCTCTAAATCTTTTTTAATACATAAGAAATGCTAAAGGCATACAATAATCTCCTTTCATTTTATAATCCAAATTTACCATTTAAAAATCATTTCATTTAAATTAATACTATCATAGTAGATTGCAAAAAATCAATCAATTAATTATATGTATTTTTATTAAATAAATGATGTACAAAATTGCTGTAATAAAACTATACAATCAACTAATTAATTTCAATTAATTAGAATCAATTTTATGACCATAATATATAGACTCAAGTTCTTTAAATTTAATGTTGTAAATTTTAAAATATATTTATGGCTAAAGTAGAAGTCAATGTTCGTTGTTTTTGTAACCAATATATGTATATCGATTACAAAACTTTGCATATATTTTTTATTAAAATGATTGTCAATATTAACTGATTTCTAACTTAATTAAAACTTATTAATTTGATAACAATAAAATTATTATTAATATTATATATTTATTTACCATAAATCTGTCCTAATTTTATAGCTTGATTGTAGTTAATTAATCTACAATTACATAAAGGGCTCAAATATGAAAACTATTGATATTAATTACCTTTATAATTTCGGCAATGCAATCCCATCAATTTCTCATGTTTTTTATAGATTGATTATATTAAATTGATATCTATTACCTTTTTAATTTTGGGAAGAATTTTAAAATGGTAACGATTATTTTTTTTCTTAATTACTAATTTATTTCTCAAAAAATTCTTATAAGTTCATAATTTTATTTTAGTCAATTGATTATTTAATTATCTTTATAATTTGCTAAAAGCTCAAATAAGGTAACAATTATTTTTTCTCTAAATTATGGATTTTCTTAAATTCAATCTTTTATTGTTTTACTAAAATAGTTCAAATTTAATTGTTTTGAGGGATGACAACTTTTTGTCTCTAAATCTTTTTTAATACATAAGAAATGCTAAAGGCATACAATAATCTCCTTTCATTTTATAATCCAAATTTACCATTTAAAAATCATTTCATTTAAATTAATACTATCATAGTAGATTGCAAAAAATCAATCAATTAATTATATGTATTTTTATTAAATAAATGATGTACAAAATTGCTGTAATAAAACTATACAATCAACTAATTAATTTCAATTAATTAGAATCAATTTTATGACCATAATATATAGACTCAAGTTCTTTAAATTTAATGTTGTAAATTTTAAAATATATTTATGGCTAAAGTAGAAGTCAATGTTCGTTGTTTTTGTAACCAATATATGTATATCGATTACAAAACTTTG
>NW_025869479.1:0-2367 GCF_002878395.1 Capsicum annuum
CCCCCCCCAGACCTCACTAAGTGGGAATACACTGGGTTTGTTATTGTTGTTGTTGTATTTCTGAATTAGTTGTTGCTCACATTATTAAACTTATGTATTTCTGAATTAGTTGTTTTCTCTAAATAATACATTTGGGACTCATCTGCATCATAGGAAACCAAAGTATTATCCCCAAACAACAAGTGAGAAACTGAGACTATGCCAACACCCCCAACCGCTGCATCAAAAACCCTTTAAAGAACCTCCCAAGACAGTCGTATCCATCATCTTGCTCAACAGTTCCATCACTAAAATTAACGACAATGGAGATAGACAATCCCCTTGTCTAAACCCTTTCAAACTCTCAAATAAACCACAAGGATTGTCATTCACCAACAACAAATAACTCACCGAAGAAATACAAAATCTAACCCACTTTCTCCATTTAATGCCAAACCCGATCAATAGCATGATGGGGTTTAGGAAGTTCCAATTAACGTGATCATAAGCCTTCTCAATATCTAGTTTATAGAACATACCCGACACTTATTGCTTTCTCCTCGAATCCCTCACTTCATTTGCCACAAAATTTGCATCCAAAATTTGACTACCTCTAGCATTTTGCAAGAAAGAAACAATATCATCCAACACCTTCTTAGCTCTAAAGACATGCATCTTGGAGATGATTATGCTTCTCAGTAGACTAATGGTTCTGTAGTCCTTCATGCTCGAGGCTCCCTCCCACTTAGGGATGATGATAACGAAGGAAGCATTCAAATTTGTCTCTATGCTGAAATCCAGCAATAGTATCCATTGCATTCTTTTTAACTATGTTCCAACAATGTACACCCCGCACTATTAACATACTAAATATATAAAACAATATTCTAGGATCTTTTGACTCGATAAATGAATTTAAATTGTGAAATCTAGCGGTGTTGTTGTTGGGATTACACTGTTGTTGTTGTTAGAGTCTAGGGGTGTGTTTGGCATGGTGTCCAATTTTTCCATATTTAGTAGGTCAAAATGTCTTAGAAAACATTGTTTCAAGGAAAGTTCCTTAAAAATAAGGAAAATGACTATCCTAATGGAGGAAGAGAAAACAAGTTTCATAATTGTCTCTTCCCATCTACCAACGCCCACAACCCCACCACCCCTTGACCATCACCCCCACTCCCCACCCCATCCCACCCAAATTACATATAAATGCTTTTGTTATAGTATCTTTTTGCTTACTTACCAAACAACCAGAAATACATACGAAACTCACTTGTTTTCCAAGAACGGATAACATTTTAGTTCAACAAAACACTGCGCAAGAAGAAAAACTAGAATTGCAGAAAATAGTTCGGTTACATGTTCTACTGACACCAAAATTAATTACTAACATTCACATTAAGACAACACTACTTAATGTGTGTGTGTTTTTATCCCTTTTAAGAGCTCTCGCTCTTTTTACTCCCTTTGTGACTCAAACCCACAATCTCAGAGTTGAAAGTGGAAGGTGCTTGTCATTCGAGCAACCCTCTAGTCAATGTGTGCTTACTAAAAAGACATTCCAAAGTTCGAATAAATAAAGAAGATAAACCAAACTAAAATAGGTAGCTAAACCCTAACATAAAAAGAAAAACATCCATCACTTAAAACTTAACTTACAGGTGCATATCGGAACTTCCGTTTAGGAGTTTCATCCGGCATGGTGGAATTCCCCGAACGAGGCGTCCAACGGCAGAGCATGAGTTTAGACCCAGCGACGTTGTTAGTGTTGCCAACGCCACCACGAACGTTGTTGTTAGGCCGAGTACTGACCCACTGCTTCTTCCATTTTCTGACTGGACCGCTAAATACAGGAGCCGAACCGTAACGAGACGAGGCACGACCGAGTCTAGACCCTACTCCCTCCATTTTTCGCACTTACAAGAGAAAATATTCTTTCGTGAGAGGAAAAAAGTTGATGCCGATGACTATATATATAGCAGGGACTAGAAGCTCTACTCTGCTGCTTTACAACTCTGGCGCGATTACAACAAGCCCTACAAGAAGCTTCAACGACGTCGTCTGTGGTTAGCCAGCGGTCCCACATAACCCCGTCCCCCTCCTCTCTCTCTGAATAAAACCACGTCCCCGAAGTATGTGAAATACATGCCTCAATATTTTTTCGAGTCGAGCCGTCGCACTTGATAAAGTGCAGTTTATTTTTATGTAATTTGCAGATTATGGAGTATTATGGCAGAGCTACGGATTATCCTGAATTTCAAAAATAAATATGTGAAATATTATTTTTAACTTTTTCATCTTTGGTTTAAATATTTTTGAAAATATTAGTTTAGTGTATTTGTATACGGCGGGAGGAGACTCAGAGCATTTCACTGTCCTGACAGGATTGCA
>NW_025869480.1:0-3516 GCF_002878395.1 Capsicum annuum
AAAACATATTTTTTTAATTGTTGACAAATTATTGAGAATCATCCTTACTTTAGAATTTTATCAATTTAGTTTTCATATTTTTTAATTTTTATAATTTATTGATAATTCTCTGTATATTTGAATAATTCATTATCATTTTCAACATTTTTTCACAAACATCTACACACGTACCCGACACGACATCACATTTTACAATATTTTAAAATTAATTATATTTTTTATATTTTTTTCAAATTCTTTATATTTTTCTGTAATTACAAATCAATTCCTACATTTTGCACAGTCCTCAAATGCTAAGTCAGATCAATTAGTTTTATAAAATATAATAATTTAATGTCTTGTCAAATCCGGCAATGACTACACAATAATGTTTTATCATATCCGACATAGACTACACATAATGTCTTCTCACATCTGACAGTGACTACTCAATGACATTATCCTTTGGATAATAACTTTGCACATTGGGTAAAAGGATGAAAAATCTTTGGTCAATAACCGAAGGTCCAAAGGGTACTCTCAAAGAGAAAGTAGGGACACCCTTTTATCCCTTGGAAAATAAGAGATGTCCAAGTTTTTTATAAATAGTTGAGGGTTGGAATACAAATGAAAAAAAAATATTATTCATCTTTTCTCTTTCTCTCAAAGCACATTCACCCACACAAACTCAGCTTTTTTTTATTTTTTACTCCCATTCCACATATTTTTTACTTTTATTCTTTCACAAATACACACAAACACACGCATAATACACACAAACACACGCATAATACACACCCAAAATACAAAAAAAAACACAAAGTCTCTTCTTCACGGCCAACCATCGGTGCTCCGGCCAACAAGCTCCGACGAGTTCTAGATGTGCCTTTTCCCTTCTCTCTCACTGCTGCTCGTACATCGGAGTATGGCAAAAAAATGCTCTACAACCTCTGCTCCATCCTATTTTGTTGCGCGATGCCGAAGTTGACCACCGGCGGGCGGGCTTCGAGCTTTCATCCATCAGGCAAACAACACGCTATCGTTGGTAAAATTGCTCCGCTGGCAGGCCTTCCAGGAACTACGTAACCTCTACTATTTCACCTCTTCTCTTCCAATCTCCCCTTTCCCGCCATTGTTTATCAAAAAAATAGCCAGATTCAGTCGTACTTCATTTTTCAGCATTGCTCTGGTGATTGTCGTTGAAGCAACAACAGTCATTGTCTCTTATTACACTAGTCACTTAGTAGTTTATTTATTTCTACAGATTTGGTCCATTGATGGTACTTTAACAATTTTTATCTCACTATTTTGGGGATCTTTTGACATTTTTGGTGACATTGAATTTTTCGGCAAGGTTCTTATTTTTTAGTGAATATCATCCCTTTTGTTGAGTGTTCTATAGTTTGCTAATTATTTTGCTACTGTTTGGATTGTCATTTTATATTATCCCGTTAGTTTCATGTTGATCGTTGACTGAAAAATCTTACTCTGGTGACTTGATTCATGGTTTGTTGTGTTTCCATTGGTTTGCTATTGCTTTGCACTGTCTAGGACTGATTTAGTATTTTCTTTTTCTCCATATTTTTTTTACACTAATAATGAACAAGATACCATATTTATGGCCAATGACATTATCTCTCCGTCGAATTTTTGAAGCCACCCCATTACAAAAGATGGACTTTATTTTCTCAAATTTATTATTTTATATCAAGGGTCGATACTTGGCCAATGACATTATCTCTCCGTCAGATACTTGAGGTCATCCCGTAACAAAAGACGGATTTTTATTTCTCAAGTTTACTTATTTTATGTCAAAATAAATACATGGGCGATGAAGAAAGTCTCCATTGCTTGTCGAGGTTTTTCCAAATAAAAAGACAGATATAACATAAACAAAATACGTAATAAATGAATAAACTTGGACGGTAACAAAATTTTTACACTATCCCGGCAACACAAAAGATTTTACGATTCTTATCTTGGTAAAGCGATTTAGGATGACCGATAAATTGAGCAACCATTTCATAGCCTTGACGTATCTAAAATATGATTTGAGCCCACGCTTTAAAAAAAAATCTACTTTCTATATATTTATATACATATATGTACACACATAGTTCCTAATTTATTTTAATTCATTAGTAATGTATTTGTATAGGTTCTCAAAAATACTCATGAAAAATAGTGTTCAAAAGGAGTTTGAATTTATGTTTATATTTTCTTATTATTATAATTGTACAAATGTCAACTATAGTGAAACTTTACTGTTGGGACATCGGGCGGGGATGTTCTTTGTTGACATAATTCTCATCGCGTATTTAGGCAAAACTTAGGTCGTTAATATTTACACAAACAAATAAAATTAATCAATCAATTCACACATTTACATCATAAACATTGTATGATCTTTATTTTCAAGTAAAATCTTTATTTCTTCCTCCATAATTTTGATAAAGTAGGTAGTATTATTTGTAAAAAAACATTTTTCTTCTTATAGTACATGAAATATACTTTCTTTTAACATGTCACAAAATATTTTTCTTTTCGTATGAAATTTATTCATACTCTTTACATATTTTCATAACAATAAGTTTTGCTATATACTTAATAAACATACATTTTCACATTATATTAAATATTTATATTTTTTAAAGAATCACTTTTTACCTCCTCCCTGTTTGATAAAATTAGTCTAACCGAGTACCACATTTTTGGATTCTCAAGGGTGCCTAACTTCTTTTCTTCAGAATAATTTGAACCCTTACCAAGAGTCTCAATTGCGTTTTTTGCAGACTACAAAACATTAGTCATATGTCTTAATAAATAAAAAGTTTCCTTATTTTTCTTAAAAATAAAAATAGGTGGTGACTCTGTACAAAATTTTAATTCTTTTAGAGTCCATAAGTGATGTTTTGTTTAACCATAGGCGAAAAACAGGGCATGACAGAATGGCGACTCTGTTGGGGATGCAGCAGGTTCTAACCATGATAGACTCAATATTTCAATCAAGGGAGGTATTTTTATATTTTTGCATATACGTAAATTCTATGATTCTTTATCTTTTTATTTATAATTTTTTTACATTATTTGTACAAATTAATTTGGTTTATCAATTCTTTGGTTCTTTACTTATTTAATACACTATATTTGTACATTGTAAAAATTACTACACATTATTTTTACTTTATTTAATAATAATCACAATTCCATCGAGTCTTTGACCGTACACTTGACACACTGTGATTCACGCGAGGGTGTCTTACACTCTCCCAAACCTTCTTTGAATTCCATAGTTTCAGAGTTGGTGCATTTAGGTTAGTGCACCTTCTCAGAATTATTCAGTCCAACTCTCAAACTATTTAGAAAGTTCCTACTCTGAAAATAAATCACGTTATGTACAAACTCGTAAAAGGTTTGAACTACATTTTGACCTGATTCTTGTCCCAACAAGATACTTAGGCGGCTCTGTATTAGGGTTCGGTCTCCTTACTGTTCAAAATAATTTCTCTGGTATTCAAACTTGGGCAATTTTTTTTT
>NW_025869481.1:0-1014 GCF_002878395.1 Capsicum annuum
AAAATATTTTTTGACACTTGTATTGTAAACATATCAAAAAGCTTTTAATTAAGAAATTATAAGAATGTTAGTATTTACTGGACGTAATAATAAGAAAATGGTGTCAAACAACATTAATCAAATAAGGAAATAATATGAAGTGAACAGTGTCTTGAAATTTTGATGAACTTTTTTTTAGGGCAGACAAGTGAGGCCCATTGAAATTAATTTATGCTTTTGCTTTCTGGAATTTTTAGAATTCTATGCATCATTTTTTTCTATAATTAATTTAGTACTGAAATTATTTTCTTATTTGATGTCATATATCATTCCTCCGTACTCTGTGTTTATGGAAACGGCAAAAGTAATATAAATTAAGCAGAGTATTATTCATTCCTGCTTTCTTTTTGCTTGTAGTTCTAAACATATCACGCTATTTGTATGGATTATTTTCTACAAACGTGTGTTGCACGTTAATACCGCAACTTCACTTCATCCTTATACGCCTGCTGGACTGTCTATCCTTCCTTCCTTTTGATTAGATGGATTATATCATCCAAGAACTTAAACTAAGAGGAAAATACTTCAAGAAACAAACAGAGAAATAAAAAAAAAGTATCAAATTAAAATTAGATGAAAAAAAGTTTATTTCTTGTGAGAAATTGTGATTAGCTTTCTAATTAAATTTATGTAAACATAATTATTAATTCTACAGGTGTAACCGTTTGGACTTTGTGGCAGATAAGCGTTTAATGCTTTTTCTTTTTAGACCTTCATGGCACTTACCTTCATCAATTTTTTATAATAATGAGATTATTTTCTCCACTTGCCCCACCAACACAAGATACAATGTGGTCTTCTTATAAACATTACTTTCTTTTATATGGATATTCATATTATCAATACTCATCTATGTGCATATTATCTTCCACAAGCAAAGTGATTTTCAGACCGTTTGAGGAATCAACTCTAAAAAAAAAAAAAAAATGACTTTTGAGGAGCTTAATGAAGACAAACACGAAATACAAAAAAATG
>NW_025869482.1:0-1047 GCF_002878395.1 Capsicum annuum
AAATCCTGCCTAAACATGGAATATTTTACGCAACGAACTTGATCTTTTTTCTTATAAATTTTACTAATTTTACTTATTATATGTATTTCAAAAACCACTCCTACTTTTTTATTGGTCTTTATTTAATTTTTTTCTTTATATTTCAGAATCAAGATATGCTGGGGAAAATTGAAAAATCATGGTTGAAGGTATATATAAAAATTAATATTGTGTTAAAATTTCCCTTTTATTTAGATTATTAATTGATGTAACTTTCTTTTCTTTATAATTTTTTTTCTGAAGGATACTTAACTGATCATCCTTTGTCGACTAAAAATTCCTTTTTTCCTTTAATTTTTTGGCAGGAGGAAATCATTACTGAAGAAAACCAAATGATGCATGAAGAAGTATTCTAATATTGCAATTGTGTTTTATAATTATTTTTCCAAATTTACTATAATTATTACTTTTTTATTCAGATTAAGGAGCTCAAACGTAAATTGACTTTGAAGAAGGACCCAATTGAGCTAGACACTTCCTTGTGTTTAGGGTAATAATTATAAATTTTAATTACATTTTAAATTTAATTGCATTATTTTTATTTACTTTTTTCCCTAAATTTTTATTAATAGATTTTCTCTCTTAAACAGAAAATTTTTTCCCCCCTTTTTAATATGACTTCGATTGAGTTTGAATAAATCAATATAATTCGTAATAATGTCATAAAGACAACTTAATTATTAGAGATTGAGGGATCTTTATTATTTTTGTATATGAAAGAAAAATTTAAGTGCAAATTAGTATTTTTTTGATTTTATATATTTTGTAGGATACCAGATAATACAAGTCAGAAGCTGATAACATCTGAAGTGGGAAATGATGCTGAAAATCCAATGGAAATAGAATAGTTTTGTGTTTTTTTTTATGAAATTTAGAATTAAGGCTCTTTAAATCTTTATATGATATTATTAATATTTGGTTATTACCTTAGATTAAGTTATGTTTTATCAAGTCAAATGATGACTTTCTTCACAATTAGTTGCAAAATTTGATAAGGCTTAGACTTAT
>NW_025869483.1:0-2113 GCF_002878395.1 Capsicum annuum
GACTTACAAATAAGAAATCAATTTGTGCTAATATAAGCATATTTAGATCTTTTACCACAGAACTTTGACACAGAGTCAGCTAGATCAGACACAACAACCTGAAACTATTAAATTGAGATTAAAGCTTGAGACCTTGGCACCAAAACCAGCTATAACGACACATTGTTAGCCCAAAATCATTAAGCAGACCCAAAGTTCGAATCATTACTGTGTAAACATCCTTAAAAAAATTCTAGTAACCTGAAATCTATTAAACTCGCTCAAAACACTCAGCTTTACTCCAAAAATAGCTACTATGACACGCCATTAACCCAAAAATATTCAACAGACTAGAAGCAAGAGGCTTTATTATGAAAACAGCTTAAATAGACACCAACAGCTCGCAAACAAAATCAAAACATGAATCTTTTTCACAGAATCAACTATTCATCTCAAGCAATAGAGTTGAGTTGCAAATTCATCAACAATATAAAGAATAAGTGATGGATTTTAGTATCGAGGCAAAACCAACAAAAATCTTATATCTTGCTGCTATGACAAAGATTATATAACATGATGAAACGAACCTGATGCTACTTTTACTAAAAAAACTATGGCTTTTGAGGCCTTTACAACACAATGCCGGTGCTCAACCCTGGCATATCATCACAGGACCAAGAAAACACGTCGATGTATTCCCGTAATAGGTGGATGAGCTCTTTCCTTTGTGGTGCCGCCAGGTGGATACTGAAAGTTGTCTCTTTGATTTCATCGTGATCTCCCAAGTTGACTGTTTCAGTTTCCTCCAGATTGGGTTTTTCTTGATTCTCAAATTCGTCCATATCTTCGACTAATTGTTCATCATCATCGTCCTTCCAATCATCATTATTCCAATCATTTTGTTCATTCAAGCTTTGACATGATATGACATTGGCAGATTTTAAGCTACTGTTACTGTAATAGACAAATAAACCAAGTTAGATGATAACAAGATAATAACAAAATATATGACTAGGAGTGTTTTAGAAATAATAGAATTTTCTAAATAAATGAAGGCCTTTTTATTGAAATTTGGGAGATAATTACAAAATTGTGGCTCATGACTTGCGCAAATATAAGTCCATGCCTTTTTTAAAGCAGTAAGACACAAAAAGAAAGTTTTGAGATATAAAAGGTGGATTGCGGGGCCTCTTCTGGATCATCACCAATTTTAAAAATTATCAGTAATTGCCCTTTCATCTACCACAATGGGCGACGGGTTATGAGTGGAGAGGAGGCCCAATTTTACAAGGCCTCCCCTGGCGCAATCTACTTCACCCCGATGGACTTTGGGAGATCTTCTGGTACAACATTGCATTCTTCGAACAAATCTCCTATCCTATCCCCAAGACCATCATCATCTGACACCTCTCGTACAGGAAATGACTTGAACAGGAGTGGCAAGGGCCCCTAGCTCATCCTCAATCCTATCCTTCCTGGTAGGCTGATATCCTAACCCGTACTTAGAGCCTCTCTCTAGGATTACAATAGGCTCAATAATTCCTTGTAAATTCTTGCCCAAGCCTCGACCAGGTTTGAACCCATTTCTTAAAATCACCATTGCAATCATTTTATAGATAGAAGGCATTGGTACTTTAGGCATCGAATCTCTGTCCGCAGCATTTACAATTTCCACTGTATAGAAATTGCTACCTTTTGGAACATCTTCAATCACCGGCACATAACCATCGGGATGGTCCGCTCGACTTCCTTCTCCTTAGATGACTACTTCATGATCTTCCCAAATGAACTTCAATAATTGATGAAGGGGTGATGAAACTGCCTTTACACCGTGTATCCATGGTCTTCCCAAGAGCAGGTTGTAGCTAGGATGGATATCCATAACATGAAACTTAGTTTTGAACTCAGCAGGCCCCATTTGGATATACAAATCAATCTCTCCTATGGTATCTCTCTGCCCACCATCGAATGCTCTCACATTTACGTGGTTTTGACGAATATTTCCTAAATCATAGCCCATTTAAACCAGCGTAGAGAGGGGATAAATATTCATACCAGATCCATCATCTATTAATACCTGATTAATCATATAATCGCGGCAAACAACAGTGATATGCATGGCTTTGTTGTGCAT
>NW_025869484.1:0-2866 GCF_002878395.1 Capsicum annuum
ATGGGAATTTACTTTTTATTCAGGCCTTCCTGAAAAATGGGATTTTACTTTCTGCTTAGGACCCTCCTGAAAAATGAGATTTTACTTTCTTTTCAGGATCATCCAGAAAAATGGGGCTTCACTTTCTACTGAGTACCTTCCTAGATAATCGGACTTTACTCTCTGTTCAGGACCCTCCTGAAAAATGGAACTTTACTTTCTGTTTAAGACTTTCCTGAAAAATATGATTTTACTTTTTCTCAGGACCCTACTGGAAAATGGGACTTTACTTTCTGCTCAGGACCCTACTAAAAATGGGACTTTACTATCTGTTCAGAACCCTCCTAAAAAATGGGACTTTACTTTCTGTTCAGAACCCTCCTAAAAAATGAGATTTTACTTTATGTTTAGGACCCTTCTGAACAATGGTATCACTTTTTGTTCAGGGCCCTCCTGAAAATGGGATTTTATTTTCTGTTCAGGTCCCTCCCAAAAAATGGGACTTTACATTCATGTTCAGGACCCTCCTGAAAAATGGGTCTTAACTTTCATTTTCAGGACCCTCCTGAAAAATAGGACTTTAATTTCTGTTCAGGTCCCTCCTGAAAAATGGGATTTTATGTTTGGTCGGGACCCTCCTGAAAAATGGGACTTTACTTTTTGTTCTGGACCCTCCTAAAAAATGGGAATTTATTTTCTGTTCTGGAACATCCTGAAAAATGGAATTTTACTTTCAATTTGGGGCCCTTCTACACGATAGGATTTTACTTTCTGCTCATCGCCCTCCTAAAAAATGGGATTTTACTTTCTGCTCAGGACCATCCTAAAAAATGGGATTTAACTTGTTGTTTAGGACCCTCTTGAAAAATGAAACTTTACTTTCTGCTCAGGACCTTCCCGGAATATTGGACATTACTTTTGGATCAGGACCCTCCTAAAAAAGGACTTTACTTTCTGCTAAGGACCCTCCTGGAAAATGAGACTTTACTTTCTGTTAAGGACCCTCCTGAAAAATGAGACTTCACTTTCTGTTCAGGACCTTTCTGAAAAATGGGAATTTACTTTCTATTTAGGACCCTCCTGAAAAATAGGAATTTATATTATGTTCTGAACAATCCTGGAAAATGAGAATTTACTTTTTGTTCAGAACTCACCTGAAAAATAGAAACTTACTTTATGTTCAGGACCCGCCTGTAAAATAGGAATTTACTTCATGTTCAGGACCCTCCCAAAAAATAGGAATTTACTTTATGTTCAGCTTTCTCCTGAAAAATGGGAATTTACTTTTTGTTCAGGACCCTCCTAAAAAATGAGAATTTAATTTATGTTCAGTAACCTCCTGAAAAATGGAATTTTACTTTCTGTTCAGAACATTCTTGAAAAATGAGAATTTACTTTCAGTTTTGGGACCCTCCTGAAATATTGGAATTTACTTTATGTTTCAGACCCTCCTGAAAAATAGGAATTTACTTTTTGTTCTGGACCATCAACAAAAATAGAAATTTAATTTATGTTCAGGACCTTCCTGAAAAATGGGACTTTACTTTATGTTTAGGAACCTCCTAAAAAATCAAATTTTACTTTATGATTAGGAGACTCCTGAAAAATGGGATTTTACTTTCTTTTCAGGACCCTCCTGAAAATGGAAGGTTATTTTATGTTCAGGACCCTTCTGAAAAATGGGAGTTTACTTCATTTTCAGGACCTTCCTAAAAAGTAGGACTTAAATTTCTGTCTGGTCCCTCCTGAAAAATAGAATTTTACGTTTGGTCGGGACCCTCTTGAAAAATGGAATTTTACTTTTTATTCTGGACCCACCTGAAGAAATGGGAATTTAATTTCTGTTCTTGTCCATCCTGAAAAATGGAATTTTACTTCCTGCTCTGGACCTTCCTAGAAAATTGGACATTACTTTCTGTTCAGGACCCTCCTTAAAAAGGGACTTTACTTTCGGCTAAGGACCCTCCTGAAAAATGAGATTTTACTTTCTGTTCAGGATCATCCTGAAAAATGGGGCTTCACGTTCTACTCAGTACCTTCCTAGATAATGAGACTTTACTATCTGTCACGACCCTCCTGAAAAATGAGACTTTACTTTTTGTTCAAGGCTTTCCTAAAAAATATGATTTTACTTTTTCTCAGGACGCTACTAGAAAATGGGACTTTAAATTCTACTCAGGACCCTACTGATAAATGGGACTTTACTTTCTGTTTAGGACCCTTTTGAAAATGGGACTTTACTTTCTGTTCAAAACCTTTCTAAAAAATAGGATTTTACTTTTGTTTAGGACCCTCCTGAAAAATGGAAATTTACTTTTTGTTCAGGACCCTCCTGAAAAATGAGATTTTACTTTATGTTCAGGACCCTCCTGAACAATGGTATCACTTATTGTTCAGGGCCCTCCTAAAAATGGGATTTTACTTTCCGTTCAGGACCCTTCCGAAAAATAGGACTTTACATTCATGTTCAGGACTCTCCTGAAAAATGGGTCTTTACTTTCATCTTTAGGACCCTCCTAAAAAATTGGATTATACTTTATGTTCAGGTCCCACCTGAAAAATAAAAGGTTACTTTATGTTCAGGACCTTTCTAGAAAATGGGAGTTTACTTCATTTTCAAGACCCTCCTGAAAAATAGGACTTTAATTTCTATTCAGGTCCCTCTTGAAAAATGGGATTTTATGTTTGGTCGAGACCCTCCTGAAAAATGAGACTTTACTTTTTGTTCTGGACCCTCCAGAAAAATAGAAATTTAATTTCTGTTCTGAACTATCCTGAAAAATAGAATTTTACATTCAGTTCGGGGCCCTTCTAAAAAATGGGATTTTACTTTCTGTTCCGGGCCATTTTACTTTCTGCTCAGGACCCTCCTGAAAAATGGGAGGTT
>NW_025869485.1:0-1583 GCF_002878395.1 Capsicum annuum
AAGGGACATCCTTTTTGATAATAATATAATATTTCTTCTTAACAAATGTGAAGGTGTCATTTGTCTAAAACATGCCCTAATCATGAATGGTCCAAGCTAGAAAAACAAAGAAAAGAAAAAGTATGGTGCAAATAGCCACTAAATATTACTTTAATTATGATAGTATTGTATACAAGGGTTGGCAATTATAATTAATCGTCATTAATTAATCTTATTAATAAAAGACACTTAGCTTCCACACAACAAAATTCAAGGTATATCTTTTTCTTTGAAAAGAAAAAAGTTTATGTCTCTCTTTTCTTCATCTTTTTGACTTTTCCCCCTAATCTAGCAAAACTACTAATTTAATTTGAACACTTAACCATTTTTCAACATTAGAAGACTAACAAATTAGAAAAAGTTTAATTGTATCAAGATAATTATTTTATATTCTATCATGCATAAAATAATTCATAAAATTCTTCATAATTTATAAATCGGAGTATTAATTATGCAGAAAAATATGAATCAAATATTATATCAGCAATGCTATATTTTATGTGGAAACAAAGAATAAACTATATAACTTATTATTAGATTCTATGTGAAGATTATTTTTTTTCTATTTTTGCAATCAAACAATCTATAATATATACAAACTCACAACCAAATGACTAATTACATTTAAGTGATAACTACTCTTCTCCGTCCTTAATTGAAGATTACGTGTTTGAGCTAATTATAAATCACTCATTTAAAAAATATTTCTTTTTATCATCAATAATCGCGATATTCACATTAACTTGCACACACTTCAATTAATTTCACAAAATATCCATCATCTTTCACTATAAATAAATACCATATAACTTTATTCATCAAAGATTATGAAAAACATTCTACTCCTATTACAAAACTTGATCAAAAAAGAATAACAAGCGTAAATAAAATCCCTTTTTAAAAAATATAAGCGCAAATATGACCCTTTTTTCTTTTAAATTACTGATAATATTATTATTCGCGTCAAATCGCACGGACCTCAATTAATTTCACAAAATGTCTGCCACCTTCCACCCAAAACAAGTACAAATAACTCCGTCCACCGAAACTAATGAAACATTCTACTCTAATAAGAAATTTCTCACCATAAATTTAAATTTAATCGAATCTCAATATAAATACCAAACATCCCCACAATAATATACCTAATGTAATCTCAAAAAGTGGATACCACTACGGACTACCTCAAATAAAGTATAAAAAACTATTTTTAATATACCCCAACTTGAGATAGATAACAATATAACAAGCATAAAACATAAAATAAGATAACTCACCGTTAGATAATAAATGAGACATCAATAAAATAATATTATAAACTATTTATTCGAGATCACAAACATAATAAGAACACTACAAATAAGAAATTGCAGACCTATATACAAACAAAACACTCTTCTCTATTATTACGAATGCACTTCTACCCATTAACTTTTATCCTAATTTATATCCTTCACATCTTTCTATTAAAATCATGTTCTTCCTAAATTGTAAGTGTTTCATATCATGCCAAAATAAAACCCCCCCCCCCCCCCCCCCCCCCA
>NW_025869486.1:0-1454 GCF_002878395.1 Capsicum annuum
AAATAAAAAGATAAACTCAAAAGATAGAGTAGTTTATCATATTATGATATACCAAGTGCAAGCACTCAAGTAATAAAAAATGAACATGTGTGAAAAAAATTATCAACTACATGTCACAATTTTAGAGGAGAAAAATAATTTTATCAATATGTCACAATTCTAGAGGAAAAAAAGTAATTTTACCAACTATATGTCACTATTTTAGAGAGAAAAAGTAATTCACTGACCACATGTTACAATTTTAGAGGTTTTAAAAAAATAAAAATTATCATAATTTTATCAACTACATATCGAAATTATAGAGGAGAGAAAATAATTTAATCAACATGTCACAATTTTTATTTTTATTTTTTGGAAGGGGTGTTGGGGGAGAGGGGGGGGGGGGGGGTAATTTTATCAATTGTATGTCACAATTTTAGAGGAAAAAAGTAATTTACCAACTACATGTCACAATTTTAGAGAATTTTAAATAATTTTAAAATTATCATAATTTTATCAATTACATGTCAAAATTTTAGAGGGGATAAAGCCACATGTAGCAACATCATTTGATCAAGAAAGTTGTGAGGACTATTAAAATCCAATATCCTCTTTTTATATATATATACTAGGGGAGCATGGCTCGTGTCAACACGGGCCCAACATTAAGATATTTATTTATCTTTTCAATTTTGATAAATTTAAATAAAAAATTTAATAAAAGGATTGGACATGTTTTATAGGATTCATCCGGAATCTAGCATGAGTTCAACATATGTTATTTTAATATGTATTTTGATAATTTAAGTTGTTAACTATTGTAATTTATAATATTTTTTATGTAATTTTCAAATTAATATACGTTACTTTTCTTGTCCAAATTTTTGTGGCATTGATAGTCAATTATATTTTAAAAATAATTTAATTTTTTAATTATTGTGATTTATAATATTTTTCTCCTATTTCAATTTTAGTGACACTAATATAATTTTAAGAGTCGGCCAAATATTTTATATCTTTTAAATTTTTTAAGTTGTTAATTATTGTGATTTCTAGTATTTTTCATGTAATTTTTTTGAAATATATAACATATTAAATTATTTTTAGATATTTTAAGTTGTTAACCATTATAATTTATAATACTTCTTATGTAATTTTTGAATAATATATGCTACTCTCCTTGTTCAAAGTTTTGTGTCGGCGATAGCCAATTATATTTTTTAAATAATTTAAATTTTTAATCTTTGTTATTTATAATATTTTTCTATTTCATCTTATGTGGCACAATGCTTAAATGGCCATAATAATTACTTAGGGGTGATATAGTAAAATGTAATTATTATTATTTATTATTTATTATTTTTATTATGTGTATGTGTTGATTCAAGAAGAATTTGAAAATATTTAAAAATGTGTTGAATGTTACAAATGTTAATAATCCATTTGGTGCTTCTTGATTTCTGTACATTTATCTC
>NW_025869487.1:0-2358 GCF_002878395.1 Capsicum annuum
AAAAATTAAACCGACCATACTGGGATGATCCCCAATTCCCCTGGAATTCCCTAGACAAAATTTAGATCACAGCACGCCCAGACCCTGGGCCCATCCCTAAACCGTGGCCTACAGTACACAGATTTGGTCCAAAAATGCCCCGTTTGCACCGTTTCGCCTGTTTGTCCTCCCAAATTGCCAAGAAAAATTAAATGTACAACATTGGGACGATCCCCAACCTCCCTGGCATGCCCCAACCAATTTTATAGCCACAGTACACCTGAACCATGAGCCCACCCATGAAACCATGGGCTATAGTACACCGATTTGGCCCGAAAATGCCCTGTTCGCGCCGTTTCGCTCGTTTATCCACCCAAATGGCCACAAAAAATTAAACGGACCACACTGGGATGATCACCAACTTCTATGGCATGCCTCGGACAATTTTTAACCCACAGAACGCCCAGACCCTAGGGCCACCCCCAAAATCATGGGCTATAGCACAACGATTTTCCCGAAAATGCCTCGTTCGTGCCATTTCAGCCGTTTGTCCACCCAAATGACCACAAAAAATTAAATGGACCTCACTGGGATGATCCCCAACCTCCCTGATATGCCCAAGCCAATTTTCAGCCTAGAGCTTGCTTGGACCCCGAGCCCAATCCCGAAACTGTAGGCTATATAACACCGATTTGGCCCGTAAATGGCCCGTTCACGCCGTTTAGACCGTTCATTCTCCCAAATGGCCAAAAAAAATTAAACGGACCATACTAAGATGATCCTCAACTCCCTGGCATTCCCCATCCAATTTTCGACCTTGAACACGCCCGGACCCTGGTCCCACCCCGCAACCGTGGGCTATAGCACACCGATTTGGCCCGTTAACGCCCCGTTCGTGCCATTTTGCCTGTTTCTTCACCCAAATATCCACGAAAAATTAAACAAACCATATTGGGATGATCTCCAGTCTCCCTTTTACAACTCGGATAATTTTTGGACCATAGCACCTCAAACCCCGTATCCACCCCCAAAACTGTGGACTATAGCACACTGATTTGGCCACGAAAAATTAAACGAACCATATTGGATGATCCCCAGCCTCCCTAGCATACCCCGACTAATATTTGGCCTACAAAACACCGGACCCAGGGCTCACCCCAGAAACCGTGGGCTATAACACACCGATTTGGCCCGAAAATGCCCCATTCGCGCCGTTTCGCTCATTTGTCCACCCAAATAGCATTGAAAACAAAATGAACCAAACTGGGATGATCCTCAACCTTCCTGGTATGCCTCGGAAAATTTTTGGCCCACAACACACCCAAAACCTAGGCCCACCCCCAAAACCGTGGGCTATAGCACACCGATTTAGCCCAAAAATGCCACTTTCGTGCCTTTTACCCGTTTCTCTTCCTAAATAGCCACAAAAAATTAACCAAACTACACTGGCACAATTCTCAACCTCCCTATCATACCCCGACCAATATTTAGCTCATAGCACATCCAGGACCTAGGCCCACCTACAAAACCGTAGGCTAAAGCACACAGAATTGGCCCAAAAATGCCCCGTTTGCGCCATTTCTCCCGTTTGTTCATCCAAATGGCCACAAAAAAATAAACGGACCATACTAGGATGATCAACAACCTCCCTGACACCCCCTAGAATGCCCTGGCCAATATTCGGATCACAGCACGCCCGGACCCTGGGCCCATCCCTAAACCGTGGCCTACAGTACATATCCCCAACCTCTCTGGTACGCCCCGACCAATTTCTGGCCCACAGCCCACCCGAACCCCGGATCCACCCCAAAAACCGTGGACTATAGCACACCGATTTGGCCATGAAAAATTAAATAGATCACATTGGATGAACCCCAACCTCTCTGGTAAGCGCCGGTCGATTTTAGGCCTACAGAACGCCCAGATCCCGGGCCCACCCCCAAAATTGTGGGCTATAGCACACCGATTTGGACCAAAAATGCCCCGTTCATGCCGTTTTGCTCGTTTGCCCACCCAAATGGCCACGAAAAATTAAACGAACCACACTGGGATGATCCCCAACCTCCATGGCATGCCCCGGCCAATAGTCAGCCAATAGCACGCCCAGACCCCAGGCCCACCCCCAAACTTGTGGGCTATAGCACACAGATTCGGCAATAAAATGCCCCATTTGCGCTGTTTCACCGGTTTGTCCACCCAAATGGCAACAAAAAAATAAATGGACCACCTTGGGACAATCCCCAATATCTCTGGCATTTCCCAACTGATTTTTGGCCAAGGAAACACCAGTTCCCATGGCCCACCCCTAAAATCGTGGGTTAATAGAACACCGATTTGGCCGGTAAATGCCTCGTTCGTGCCGTTTTGCCTGTTTGTTCA
>NW_025869488.1:0-1252 GCF_002878395.1 Capsicum annuum
TCAACATGCAAATCGTAGTAGTTCAGTTAGAGAAAATCAATTGAAGAATTTAGTTTTTGATGAACTACCATCGTTTAGTCTTGGTTTAACACAAGACGAAGATTTTAACTTGGGCCCTACTAATATTCTATCTAAGGAAGGTGTTACCATTGAAGAGGTGAGATCGAAGCACCGTAACGATCCGGAAAAGATTGTGAAAATAATGAAAAGGAAAGCATTGACAAAATCTTCATCCCCCAAACCCATAAAATTTCAAAAATCAGTGAAAAGGCCAAAGTCGGATGAAAAAAGAGAATGTAGTAAAATTTCAAGTCCCGTTGCATCAGATTATGAATCTGAAAAATAGAAAGTGGAGGAGGTATGGTGCTATAGAAAATTTTATTATTGATATGAGTTGTATATGTTATATACAGTATATTTTAAATATGTATTTGATATCTAAAATTTGTGTATGATATTTGTATTTGTCACCGAAAAGGATTTTATATATGTATTGTTATATAAGTGTAATATGTATTCTGAAAATATATTTGTTGGATTCGATGTTAAGTTGTATTTGGTAGTCATTAGAATTTGAATGTAATATGTAGTTCTTGTTTGTTGAAATGTATTTTTTACATACGTAAGACCATTCCAGTGAGCACATGTAATTCTAAAATACATGTGACATTTGTGTAAGATATTTGTATTTATCACTGTCAAGGTTTTATATATATTTTTATATAGAAGTGTAATATGTATTCTGAAAATACATTTGTTATATAATCTGTATATGTGTTGTTATATTCTTTTCTTGTTAATTAAATTTTTACAACTCATGTATTCAAAAAATACATATGTGTTTGTTGAAATATAATTGTAATGACTATTCTGAAAATACATATAGTTTAGATATGTGTTTTTATATTTACCGCTAAGAATTGTATTCGATCTTAAGTTGTATTTGGTAGTCATTAGATTTTTAATGTGATATATAGTTCTTGTTTGTTGAAATGTATTTTTTACATACATATTTGTATTTGTTATTCATCAAGTGAAGAAAATTTTTGCATTAAAAATGTTTTGATAACTTAGATATTGACTAGTTATGTATTCACAAAATACATATGATACATTTATGTATAGAATGTATAAGCTAAATATAAGATGCATTTCATAAATACATATAAGACACTGTTTGTATAAACTAATTTTAAGATGTATTTCATAAATACATATAAGTCACTGTTTTGTCATATAATTGTATTTTTTT
>NW_025869489.1:0-1075 GCF_002878395.1 Capsicum annuum
CCATATCGCCCAAAGGCCAATGGTGCTGTAGAAGCTGCCAATAAGAATATAAAAAAGATACTGCGAAAGATGGTACAAGGGTCTAGACAGTGGCATGAAAAGTTGTCGTTTGCATTGCTAGGTTATCGCACCACTGTTCGCACTTCAACAGGGGCAACTCCATATTTATTGGTGTATGGGACAGAAGCAGTCATCCCTGCAGAAGTTGAAATTTCCTCTCTTCGAGTCATTGTAGAAGAAGAGATTGATGATGATGAATTAGTAAAAATCCGACTGGAACATTTGAGTTTGATTAAGGAAAAAAAGCTAACGTCTGTGTGTCATGGCCAGTTATATCAGAGGAGGATGGCTCGAGCGTATAACAAAAAGGTACGTCCCAGGAATTTTGAAGTCGGTCAGTTAGTATTGAGACGTATCCTTTCTCACCAGGTTGAAGCAAAAGGCAAGTTCTCCCCTAACTGGCAAGGTCCTTTCGTTGTGAAGAAAGTGTTGCCCAATGGAACCTTATATTTGACAGATATTGAAGGCAAAATGGCAGAAATGACTATCAATGTTGATGCGGTCAAAAGATACTATGTATGATATTTGATCCTTTGTTGATTTTATTGCATGTTTAGTGCTTGCATTTTTTAAGATTGATATGATGAAGGCATTTTATTCTTCTATCCAAACATTGTGTCATCCCTTGTTTACCCGTTTGAGCTTCGCTTTATTTTTCTTTCATATCCCTCTTTTGGAATCAAAATAGAGTCAAAGATAAATGTCGAGGAAATGAGAATAAAAGAAAGATTTCGAAAAAAAAATCATCATTAATCAAAATCAAATCAAAATAAAGAACAAGCTGATGGAACTACGTGCGACCTGATTCTCCTCTCTCGAGAGTGAGATACGTAGGCTGCCCTATTTTGGGCTCGGTCCAACCAAATAAAGATTTAAGATTCACCCAGTCAACAAAACTGGGACATGAGTTAATGTTTGTTTGAGTCGATTCCAAAAGTTGTAAGTCCCATCCCCACTTCAAGTATCAATTGAGCCCCTTACCATCTTTTCTAACCTTAACCAAAAGCCAAATTAC
>NW_025869490.1:0-1316 GCF_002878395.1 Capsicum annuum
ACCAATTTAACAAATTATTAATTGTTAAACTATTTGAGGCTAATTAATTAATCTAACTATAAAATATTTTAAATTTAGGGGCCAAAGACACATTTTTATCAACTCAATTGCGTGTGAATTGTCTTTTGTTCCCCAAAACCCTTTTCTTTCAGGTGCTTCTTTCACCTTCTATAGTAGTCTACTCCCCAAGGGTGTTGCCTTGCCTGTTTATGTTTACGATGCTCATGCGGACTGTGGGAAAAATGTCAGGTTTGTCAATTTCTTCTACTTTTCTTTTTAAGATTTACATTGTGTATAGCAGCTTGAAACTAAGTTGCTCGGACTCTCCCCGCACCCGTGTCGGATCCTTCAAAAATACACTATTTTTAGAGGATCCGACACACACCCGTTGACATTTTTGAAGAGTCCGAGAAACATAGGCTTGAAATGCATAGTTAAATTAAATTGTGAACTCTTACAACACCAGTTCCTTTCCTATGTATTTTTATTACAAGTGTTTCACCACTTAAGTTGCTACTTGAAATTGCACGATTTTGACAGCTAATTCTACCTGAAATCATTTGTTGACAGTGCTGCATTTCTTGTGCTCTATGGCATTGCATTGGCTATTGAGGGCTGGGGTGTGGTTACGAGTTTGCAAATTTATCCGCCATTTGCTGGTTCTGCTGTGTCAGCAATTACACTCGTTGTGGCCTTTGGCTTTGCTCTCTCGTCCATGTTTAACACTTGAGGTTTGCTTAGATATCTTGGAATAGTTGTACTGATTGAGCTATATAGACTTACTTTTTCTTTTGTGTCTGTTTGGTGTCTTTATCATGAACTCTTTTATACTATAGTCAACGTGGTAACCTTGGAGATGAGTTTTCATAAAACAATTCTTCCTACTTCCTATAATATCCTGGTTTACTTTCTAACATTTTCTCTGATATTAGATGGTGGAAGATGCTGTTCATTTTCTTAGCAAAGAAACCATGATCCAGGCAATTGCTCGATCTGCCACAAAGGTACAGCCATTTTCTATTACCGCTGCCAACACTTTCATTCTATATTTTTGCTCCTTGGTTATTAGTTAGTGTTTTTTGTTTCTATTGTCGTTTATGGTTTCAACCCCATCTGAAGGTGATCCTTGTTTTCAATTGGAAATAAAGAGCAGTTTGCCCCTTAAGTTCATCGACTTGTTTATCAGAATTGTCCCACCTTATTGCATAAGATTTGGATGGGGATGCCCCTAAACTGGCTTAAAAACAATATGGTGCTGTTAGATTGATATACTATTTGAACCTAAATCATGAAAATATTGGTGATTTCTGTTTTGT
>NW_025869491.1:0-1960 GCF_002878395.1 Capsicum annuum
CAATAAATATTGCTTATTTATATTATGATAAATGCTAATATATATATTCAATACTTATGTATTTAAAGAAAAATTAAAAGTCACTACATTTAACTATATTAATTATATAATAAAAGAAAAAAAGGTTTATAGCTTTAATATTTATGCCTCTATAACTCACCTAATTAATTTTTAACCGTAAACAATAAGTTAAATAATGAACTAAAAAATCATCAAACGAAAGAAAGAAAGAAAAATTCTTGTCCAAAAAAAGTTCATCTAACTTAAGCTTAGTCTATACATATTAATTTCTCTATAATATTATTTTATTGCATAATAAATGATCATTAAATCACTAAATTGAGTGAAAATAATTTTGAACATGAAAATATAATTAAGATAATGCAATTAAGAAATAATTTTTAGATTTTCTAATATATCATAAAAAAATTTTAAAAAAATATGAATCCACACATTTGGTCTTCAAGAATAAGTAAATTCTTTATTCACACCATTTCATCCACGCTGATAATTGTAATACTAAAAGAAATTTAAGAGAGGAAATTAACATGGGTGTTTACTTAATTGTACTTAATATTTTAAGGTAAAACAGGTCTAAACTTTAATTTAAAAAATAGATGTCAATGCTAACTTAAGCGAGATGTCACATTCTTTTTTTACATAGCTTTTTTATTTTTATAAATATTAATACAGAGAACATTAACTTTAACTAAAAATACATAAGAAAAAATGATATGAAAAATATTTTTTGAAAAAAATAAAAGAAGAAAGAAATTAGTTAAACAAAGAAGTAGCACCAATTTTGGCTCCTTCAACCCTAAATTTACTCTTCTGTTGACTTTTTTTTTCTTTTTCTTTAATTTCCTTCTCTTCAGCCTTTCAAT
The DNA here is from genome assembly GCF_002878395.1 of Capsicum annuum. NCBI lineage: Eukaryota > Viridiplantae > Streptophyta > Magnoliopsida > Solanales > Solanaceae > Capsicum > Capsicum annuum. The sequence goes on from NW_025869491.1 coordinate 885, forward strand.
GGGAAATATTATCTCCTTTCAAATTACACAATAATATTTTTCCTTATTATTCAAATGATTTGATGTGGATTCCATAAATAGATTGATATTTTTCTCATATAATTCTTCTTGCCCTTTGACATTCTAATCACTCTTCCTATAAATTTCTCAATCAAAATTGATTTTCTTTTTCAATACATATCTCCTCATTGAAGAAATTATAGTGCAGCATATTTCAATATGTATTGCCAATAAAGTAGGCCCTCATTGAAAAAATTATAATGCAACATATTCTCATGAAATTTTTTTATCTTGAAGAGAAACGTTTATTTACACATGACTTTTTTCCTTACACAATATCTTCTTAAGGGTTGAGCAAAGAGGAGAAGGTTGAAGAAGGCAGGAAACAAATTAAGAATAGGTGGAATATAGATTGTATATTACATTTCACAAGAGAAAAAAGCAAAGTTAGAGAATCCAATGTTGGTGATTACCAGTATCTAATCCATTTTATATGCAAAATAAACCGTTTTAGAAAATGATGAGTTTGACCTTTTCATATTTCACTTACTTGCATTTGTTTGAATACAACATTTTAAGGGACATGATTTCTCAATAATTGGTGCATTTAATACTTTAAGTTTTTTTAAAAAACATAAATGAAGGTGTATTTTATTTATTTACTTATTTTGCATTTTTTTGGACATCAATAAAGGAAAAAAATGGCAAAAATATGAGAAAAAAGATAAATGGCAATGCTGGCCATAGAGGCATGCCACATCAACAACCTTCTATCTCTCCTTTATATATATATATATATATATATATATTGATTATCCTTATTAATGATACTTTAAAATTTTAAATTTAATTACTAGTAATGATTCGGTGAATTTACAAAATACTATAATTAACTTTTTCTTGATTTGCAGAAGTAAACAAGAAATTTTATTTCTCAATACTTTTCTAAAACATTAATATGTTGGAACATATGCTCTTTCAGTTATCTTTTACTCGTACCTACTGTAGTCTCCTTCATCCTATTTTATATGGTACTTTTCAGATTTCGAACATCAAACATGTTTTTTTTTTATCGC
>NW_025869492.1:0-1412 GCF_002878395.1 Capsicum annuum
TATGTGTGCACATAATGTATAATATATTTTAATTTTATCTTAAACACGTATTAAACATATGTTCGAAATTTAGCCCTAATGTATATATGTTTTTTATGCAAGTCTAATAAACTATATATTTTTTTAATTTCATATTTGATCAATTTTTGTTTCCAAGAAAGGCATTAATGGATAATATAATTAAAAGAATGTCGAGTTAATAAAAAATCAGTTATTAAAAAATATTTAATAGAATATACAATTAGTGCTAAATTTTATTTTCATATAAAATTTGTAGACACCTAATTTCGTCCCTCTCGAAGTCTAATTTTATTCATTTTTAGTTCACCTTACCATGTGTCCAACCCCATGTAATTATATCCCACAAAAATACAAAAATAAATAAAAAAAATACCTCTAACTAATTTATCTTATCTTAACAACCTACTCAATCAAAAGTTTCCACCTTCCTACCCACTCACATTTTTTATCCCTTGAAGAAGAAAACAACAAAAACATATAGGGACCACATATATACATATACAGAGATCACACCATAATGGGGGGGGGGGGCATTTTTGGTTTTAGGTGGTTTTCATTTTAAGTATATAGATATACATGAGAGAGAGAAAGGAAAGGAATTCTTGGGGGGGGGGGGGGGGGTTCATCATCTCAATGGGCTTTGGGGGAAAAGAACAGGAGAAGGGGATCCTTCAAAAAAAAAAAAGACTCACCAAAAATACTCTCCACTCACACTCTCTAGCACACACAAAGAGAAAACTGCGAGGGAGAGAAATCTATGAGAGAGAGAGCTGCGAGAGGAAGAGGAAGAAGAGGGAGAGTTCACAATTCATCTTTTTCACGAGGGCTATCAACAGGGAAGAAGAGAGATTCACGCCATTTTCTTTTCTTCTTCACCAGTCCATTTTTCTTTTCTTCTCTACGAGTATTATCAATAGAGCTGAAAAACGAAAAGAGATAGATTGAGAGAGGTAGAGAGAGAGATCCGAGAAAAGAGAAAGAGATAGAGTGATAAAGAGAGAGCTACGAGAGAGTGATATTGAGCGAGAGAGGAGAGAAAAGGGATTAGGGTTGATTGTTCCGGCTTCTTGGCCGAAAATAGCATCCTTTCGCCAGAAAATGTTTAATTCCGGTCTCCACTAATTTGAATTGATCATTTTTTAGGCTGACTTTGGTTACTTCTTATCTAGAAACAGTCATACAGGTTTCTAGTTTGTTCCCGTTCAGAGCCTTAATTTTGATTTTGTTTTCATTTGTTCTTTGTGGAGCCTTGCTCGAAAGTGAATCTGAGTAAATTGGAGTTCGAGATTGAAGTTGTTGATTTGGGTTCGTGATTGAGGTTCAACATTGAGGTTCCGTTTGGACGCGGTTCTATTCGGAAAGATCAATTAATTGAAATAAAACGTCAAATT
>NW_025869493.1:0-1294 GCF_002878395.1 Capsicum annuum
TAGGAGATTTCACCATATTGACAAGTTAGAGATTAATGGGACTATTACAAAAGACAAGGATGCAATTGCTTATGAGGTTCTTTCTTTATATGAGGCACATATGATGAATTTCATTATATTTCCTGTGATGAAGCTGACTAGCTTCAAAGACATTTCTTGAAGAGGAGATTCCTGCAGTTATTAAGAGTTGTGATAGAGACGGGCATTCTAATTTTTTGACGAGGTATGGTGGGGGGAGGTTCCATATCTGAGGCAGTAGGGCTACCTGGATCATAGAGGTCATCAAATCCAATGATGAGTATACTCCAGACCTCAAAGCCCTTGAGGTTCGCTGGTACCTTCCAAAAGACACAATAAAAAGAAAATGGTACACCAGTACTTATTCTACAGAGCAGCAAAAAGAATTTGGTCGGCTATGGATAGCTGATATGAAAAGACTTCGATGTGACATCAAATTCTTCAGATGGTTTGAATTCACCGGGAGAATGGAAAACCAAAATGAATCCCTTCACGTTATCATTAATAAATGGTATACGCAGAGTAACAAAGTAGTTGAATCCGTTACTCCTCCCCTTGAAGGGATAAAAATTCCTCATTCTAATGAGATCCTCAATGCTTCACCCTTTAAGAAGAAGCATGATAGACCCCTATCAGCCCCCATCAACAGATACCTAGATAGGATAGTTGAACAAAACAACTATACTAATCAGGTCCTTCATACTATCTCCCAGCAAATAGGAGATACTAAGAGCTTGATGCTTCCTTTCAGCTCACCTACTCCCGAGAAAAGCATTCCAGGCCCTAATCTCATTACCAATCCTATATTTAAAATCCCTGAATTCCAAAAGGAGAAATTCCCTAATCTCAGCAATGACTTTAAGGTTTCGGGAAAAATCTTAGAGCAAATCAATGAGAAGCTCTCTAAATTCAAAATTTCTGAGAAAGGTGAGACCAGCAGCCGAAAGGACTCCCTTTCCAAACTCACCCATGAACGTTTTTCTACTAAGAAAAACTATTACAGACGACCCTCTCCTCCAGACGTCCAGTTTGAAGAAAATCCTTACCTCTCCACCTCTAACCATGATGGTAGAGGAATAACTGAATGGAATGTTGACGGTTTGACTGAACACCAAATCTATAACAAACTCCATGAAGCCATCACAGCTTACAAAATTAGAGGAGCTTCTGACAAAGAGGCAGCCACAATGAGCGTAGCAGGCTTCACTGGTATGATAAAACACTGGTGGGACAACTATTTCACAGATGACGTTAAAAACCTTATATATGAGGCCAC
>NW_025869494.1:0-2556 GCF_002878395.1 Capsicum annuum
TATTACCATTAACTTTTAGCGCAAAAGATTGAGAGTTTCGTTGTCTCATAAGATCGACTGTATAAGCATGTATGAATATACTACTTGATACATTACTAATTAGACCATTAGGGGAAATGAAGATTTTCCATGAGAACTAAATCTAAGGGGTCTTTTACTTAATATATGATTACTCGATTTTGCATCATGATCTTAATTTACTTACCAATATTGACTGGCAGATTCGTCGCAATCTGGATCTATCTCATTCGGTAGATTTGAGAATGAAGCTTTATGTTGGGAGAGAAGATCTTCTTTCACACACAACAGGTATCTTGAAGAGGTTGAGAAATACTCCAAGCCAGGTTCTGTAACCCATGAAAAAGGCATATTTTGAGGAGCATTTTAGAAGGAGGGCACTTCTAAGCCAGAGTTCATCAAACTTCCAGAATGGGGATGATTCTCAAGCTAGTTATGATGGACCTGAGAATACAGATTATAAGGGGGACTTTAAGCATGTTAATGAGATTGGCCATTCTGCACACTTTGTTGAAAATCATGATAGAGCAGCCACTTTATTGGAGAATGGAAAGTATCAAGCTAGTGAAAATGAATGCTATGCGGGGCACTTGGAGCTTGTTAATGAAGTTGGCCATTCTGCATGTTTTGATGAAAATCATGATAGATCAACCCATTTATCGAAGAATGGAAAGTATCAAGCCAAAAACACAGGCTATGATAGAGATTTCGAGCGAGTGAATGATGTTGGTGATTTTGCATGCTTTGAGCAGAGTTTTGATGGATCAAACAATGGAGACATTGAAGTCACAGAATGTGGCAGAGAAGGGTCAAGCAACAGAGACATTGAAGCCACAGAACGTGATGGAGAAGATAGTATAATTTTCCATTCTGGACGTCAGACTGAACAATATACCAATAGTTCAGATGTTCTTTAAAGTGTTCCTAAAGATCTGGAAGCTGAAGCAAATTTAATCTCAATGCTGGAAATGCAGATTTTAATGATCCTAAACCTACGATTAAAGTGAAAGATAAACTAGAGGGACAAGATAGCAGTATCAAGTTCTCATCGAACTCTATTGATCTGTCCTCTTATGCTCACACCACTGAGAAAGATGGAAGTGTTAGTTCAGAACCTCGGTGAAGTTCATCTTCGAAGGTGCACCTCTTGTAGCATTTGTGATCAGTAATCTTCTATTATTACATCAGTTAACCATCTTTCTTGCTGCTGTAGTAAGATATTTTAAATAATAGCATTGTAGTCTTATTCGAGTTCAGAAAATTGGCGCCCCTTTATGTAATCCATCTTGTGCCTAAAATGCAGGTGAGGACTGCATCTCAATCTAGAGATACAAAATCAAAAATGTTGTCCCAAGTTAATGTTGCTAGTGTCAAAGGGACAATCTCAAATCAAGCATACAAAGACATGCCAAGAAAACCAAATAGAAGGCACAACGATGTTTCTTTGACACAAAAAAGAGAAAAGCCCAGATTGGACACACCTGGCACTCTTTTGCATCCAACCACCAGAATGCCAAAACCAGAGGTTTGTATCAGGTTTAGGCTTAGTGTTATCTTCAAATTTCAATACAGATGAGTAAACGTGCTATTTCAATGTTGTCGAACTATTACATAACTTTCTTTTTTTATCAGATTGTTCTTCCGTAATTCTTAAATTGATTATCAAATTTTATGGTAACAGATAACTTGCTTTATACAGGTTTTTTTGGGTTTAAAAGCTAATGTACTTAACCAACGTAAAAGGTATGCTGCTTAATCATGTCTTCCATGTTGAAAATATGGGATATTTTGGTCGCACTGAACAACAACTAATAGCAAGAAAGGTAGTCGCGTCTCGTACTTCCTGTACAGAGAAAGCTAGCCATAGACCAATTTTTTGTGTCTACTCGATAAAGTTCAGACGTCGTATAAAACCTAAAAGAAGTTTTTGATATCGATTTCAGTTCTTTATGAAGCTAGAGGAGAAAGTGCATGCCAAAGAGGAAGAAATGCATCAGCTCCAAGCAAGAACCCAGGTAATGAACCAGGGTCTGATTCTTATTAGTAACGGAAACAGGTCTAAATTAATATGGAGAATCATAGGCTGCTAAGTGCTAATTATTGAATGCTAGCTCTTTAAAGTCATCGGATATATTGTGTGGTCTTAATTGTGTCATGAGGAAATTTAGAATTAAAAAGTTTCCAAAAAATGAAAGAGGCAATCTTTTGGAAACGGACTAACAAGGAAAGTAAGACAAACAAATTGAAAACGAGGGAGTGTAGAATATCATCGGCAAGAGTTAGATGAAAATTATTTTATCAGCAGCTAGAAATAATGACTGTTTGTTTGATTTACTTTGTGATATGTGCAGGAAAAGAAAGAAGCAGCGATCAAACAGCTACGGAGAAATCTCAGTTTCAAAGAAACTCCCATGCCTGCTTTCTACCATGAACCTAGTTGCCGCTCAGTAAAAAACAAGGTATTATAACAGGTCTCAAATAATGAGGATCATCAAATTTCACATTTCACAAGTGTCTTCCTGTTTCTTCTGTTATTTT
>NW_025869495.1:0-1237 GCF_002878395.1 Capsicum annuum
CTTTCCCTCTCACTCCAAATAACTTACGGCCGCCATCCACCACCAAGTTTTTCAGCGCCACACAATATTAGTTTTTTTTTAAAATAAAATATTGTTTTTTGCGAATTTCGCCCCACATATCTTTAATTTGTGCTTAATGAGTTTTATAATAAAATTTAATTTTATTTTTGGCTTCTAATTTTGTGATTAGTGCTGGTGTTTGCGAGTGAAATGGGAGTTTGTTAGCAAAGTGTAACAACTTGAAGTTCAATTGATATTAATTTCCTGATCTGCATCTTTATTTCAGGTAATCTTTTCTTCTCCTATAAATGTTATTTTTCAAAGATTTATTTCTTGCTTATTTTGTTGTTTTGTTAAATTCTTTGAGTTTGTGCAACTAGCTAGCGAAGCAGCTCTTTTTTTTTTTGTTGATGAATAATAGGAATATTAGTTGAATGACATTTTTCTGATAAATTGATTGTTTCTGCTAGTGGATTTGTGTAATTTAATGAAGTAAAGTGTTTTTGGTGTGAATTTTCTTAGGTTTAAGTTGTCATGGTGTGAATTTTCTTAGATTTAAGTTGTCTTGGTGTAAATTTAATTGGGGTTTAGTTCAATTTGAGAATTGTTAATTGATTGTTATTAAAATTTGGCACTTGAATAGGTGGATACTGATTGAAAATTCTATAAACAGCTGCATTAGCAAGTTTGGCTACACTTAGTTGTTTTGGTTGATAGTCTATCTGTGCTTCTACTTCATTAGTTTAAATTGTGATGTGCGTGGAGAACATGACGATTACTAATTTAGTGAATTAGATGAAATTTTGACACTGAAGCATAATTGGAAAAGTCTAGTTTAATTTACCTTCATGATCTGCAAAAAATTGAAGCATGATTTTACATGAATGAGATGAAAATAAAAAGATTATACATTTGTTTAAGAACAAGTGAATGTCATTTATCGAGAATGGTGTTTTGAAGATAGATGAGCTAGGTCTGAAAAGATATACTAACTGTAATTTTCACACTAAAGGGCTATTGTTTTATCAAGATACAGTGGATGTTGTCGACTTGCTAAGTGTTTGAATAGATGTAGATGTAATCCAAGAAAATCTACCGATTCAAAAAGTGCTATCAAGTCGATATATCTCCATAATATATGAATTTGTATCATTCAAGTAAATAATTTACATTTAATTGGTGAAGTGTTGCATCATTCAATCTAGTAAGTCGTTTTCCACTGGCACATCATTCCTCT
>NW_025869496.1:0-12978 GCF_002878395.1 Capsicum annuum
TATTAAATGATGAACGACAATATCTTCATGAATATGTGATCAACACTTGTATATCCAAACCTGAATAGCTAGATGCAAATCAACTATCCTATAATATTGGATAAAATTTCAAAGAAAGCGATTCACACTAGCTGACAACGCTTAAAATACATCTATATTTCAGAAATAGTGATTAGAAAGGGCTTGCTCAATCAAATAAAATCTTTCTTATGATGTTTCGCTCACTATTCTCGTAAAAATAGAAACTATTGAATGAAAAACAAAACTGCAAACTTCATCGCATGAGAATTCTCCAATCAATTATTTTTTTCAAAGAAATTTCAAATATGATTTCTTTTGAATAGATAATTGATCTGAAAAGTATTCCATCGTTAACTGTTATGGCACATCAGGATCATAATCAAAATCAAAAGACCCAACACACTTTAAATTCATAACAACAACAAATTATCTTAAATCAAAAAAATAGTCTTTGTCCAGTATTATTCAATATAAAAAATATTTTGTGGATTCAAATTGAGCTCCATATTCATCAAAGAATGAATATGTTGTAGTTGTGTATTAACTTTTCGAAGATCAGTAAAGTAATCAAGGCATGTACTTCTAAAGGCTTCAAACTGATCAAAAGGCAATTTTAGATTTAAGTGATGGCCTCATAATTTGTGTATGTCTTTGAGTAACTATTAATATACCTTTCATTAATCAATTTTCAGAACTTCATACAAAAGAATAAAAAATAGATATTAATTAAGAATAAAATGTGTTTATTATAACGTACAACGTATTCTAACATATTGCATATAATACATAAAACAACATCATATTTGAATTTTAAAATACACATAAACATAGTAACATAATAAAAGAAATAAATACAAAATAAAATACATTAGTAACAAAATTATAATTAATATACGAACCTTAACAATATCATCGAGGGTAGTATTTTTCACATGTTTTTTTCTACTTTATTTTTTTCACAGATGCAATATTAGAGTTTGACTTTAGAATAAGAACATCATCAATGAAATCATCCTCATCTTCAATAATTTTTTTCCTTTATATCATTGTGAATTTTTTCCCTTTTAGATTACAGTTGTACAATTGCAGAACCTTTTTTATGATTAATTTAACTTTTTTTAACAATTTTATTTTCAGTATCTTCACTTTATCGTGTTGCACATTATTTAATGAATTTAATGAAATTAGTTATAAAACTCCTAATTGAAAGAAGAAAAATTTGATTCCGCCTTGAATAGAGAATCAAAGAATGAAAAATTTTAAACCCCAGTAGATGATAGTTCTAGGGTTTTTTCTTCTCGAAACCTTTTCAATAGTTTCTTCATTTTTTCTCCATTTTTATTAACAACAAGGCAAGATGATGAATCATCAGTTGAATTCTATTCGGAGTCCTCGAACTTCACCGAGTGAATAATTTGTCATCCATTACAACATAAATCTATAATTCTTAAAAAAATATACTAAATTATACTCGAATGATTACAATACTTTGATAAGAAACAAACATAGAAGTTAAATATGAAACACATCCAACAGCTAATCTTATTTTGGAGAAGAAAACATAGTTCTTTCAAAACACAAAAAAAAAAAAAAAAAAAATTGAGAAAACATTTACAATATACTTAATGCAAACGTATATCAACAAAATCAAGCTAAGCTTTACATTGGAGAAAAAAACGTAGTTCCTTCAAAACTTCTAAAAAAATACATAGTTAAAAATAAAGCATCAAAAATTGAGGAAAAAATTACAATACACTCATTAGAAACATAAATCAACAAAATTGAGATATTGTAATGGAGATGTTACGATCCAAATTATCGAATTGTAAGGACACCTATTCTAATCCACCTAGATAGGAGAACTTGTTATCATCCCTTTAAGAAAACATACAGAAGTTTTAATTAAAAAATAAAATATATTTTACTACAGAAAATATTGTAAATCAGTTTGGAATATAACTACCCTAGGATCTAATCTAAATAGGTATAGGAGCTGCTAAAAAAATAAAGACTAGACACAATTTTCACCATGAGTGAGAGAATTGGGATCTGTTGAAGGATCACTACCCCAAAAACCAAGAAACCAACAATAATCTCTACAAAAAAAAAACTATATCTCAAAAAGGGTATAGCAAAAGTAGCATCAATACAAACCACATGTACTGGCAAGCCTCATCGGTTGACCCAAATTGGATTTACACAAATATAGCATAAATATTTAAGAGAAAAAATGCATTTTTTTAGAATTATCACCAACCCCTAGATGTTCTCTTGCACCCTTTTTAAATTTTTGTTATGATTTCTGAGACACTATACATTCTCTTACGACTCTACTACTTGGGACCATCAAGTTTGGTCTCACAGTAAAGATCAACATAAATTTTAAGAATAGCTACAATGGAAAAAATCCTATACATGAGTCAATAACGAAATAAGTCACCTAGAATACCTAAAGAAGACCCTTTTTTGAGCATGTGACATGACCACCTGATTCCCCAAACATTAGCTTCAATTTATTTCATAACTGACAACTGTCCTTCTTCGTATCCCACCGAAATAGATTTCTTTAATTAACCTTAACCTTCTTAGTCATTTTCCCGCCCCAGGCAATACAACAAATCTGGCCACAAAAGAATTACTAGCCATATGATAAGCAGTCAAGACCTAACTGGAATATGGTACCACAAGTAAATACATGCTCAACTAATACACTTAGCACAACAGTATCAAATAAGAAGTTAGGATATTCGATCATCAAGATGACATATTATCATTAAATTAAGTATAATCAAGCTAAGTCATGACAAAATAAAAAAACAACAAACCAAGTCAATTAAGACTAAGTCAACAGCCCTGACTCTAACAACATCCAAGTCAACAAACCATGACTTTGATAACAGGGTCTCAAAATATATGAAAAGTAATTGAACCACACAAAAATTCTAAATATGTAAAGCATATAAATATAATTCTTCGGTTCATTCATGAAACCGTCAAACTCACTTGACCCTATTACATACATGCTATGAGTGATGCATCCACCCTATAGACATGATCTACAGGGGATAATTTTTGTCCATATATTAAATTTTAAACATCAGCGCTTGCTAACATTTTTTTACTAATAACCCATGAGAATGTTTCAAATGTCGAAATATTTCATATTTAGCAATAAGGGAGGTTAAAATCATACGAGAATGTAAATTTATTTACATTGACCATACCAAACAACATGTACTAACAAGCCATACTATAAAGTAGTTAACATACATAAATAACATAAATTAGATTTAAACTACAATACCATCACCTACTATCGTTTAGAGCCTTAATTATGTCCCCTACTCCAGTGTTTTATTTTCTACAGACAATAAGGATTTACCATCCTAGATATTTCAAAAGATCACTCCCTCTACTTTACATGATGTTGTCCCTGTCCTCAAGGTTTAACCAATAACCAAATAATTGTACTTTCCACTCCTCAATTACGAGTCTACAATAAAGAATCATTCATATCAAGGAATAATTATAGAATAACATGATAATGTATATAAACAACTCATAATTATGCGTTATCCAAATTCTAATAAATTTTAGCCATCCTAACTCCGTGTCCAAAGTCCTAGACATGAAATCTCTTTTCCATCTATGTTATAATCATGCTCTCTAACTCGGGTCTATGCTACAATTAACTTCGCTTACTTAGATATCAACCAACGGTAGGAAGGACGAACGAATATGAAATTTAACCACACCTCTTTCTCCTCTTCTCCTTGGTTCTAAGATATATGAGGCAACCCTAAAGGTTTTTGGAGCCTCCCATGTTATTTATTTCAACCCAAGTGGATAAAAGAAACAAAATCCACTTAAGTGGGTGTTTTGGTCTGCATTATGTCACTATTATCCCACTATAGCTGGATAGCGTTAGCCCAACCCAACTTCTTTAAGTTTTCAAATTCTAATACGCTTGTTTTTATGTAAGTTTGCTATTGAAATTCCAATAATATTCGTACTTTGCATTAATATTGACGTGTTTCTTAGTAACGATGAATTCGATCATTATAATAGATAATAATTTACCACAATCAGAGTCTAGATTTTTGAACTTAACACCCTCTTGCGAGATCGTAAGAAAAAATTACCGATACCTAAATCCTAACCCAGAGTTGAAATACCCGATGAATTACAAAATACGAACATCTAGACCCCAATCACTAGACTTCTAGTATCAAAACTCGATCACCATTCTAACTAGAGAAGATCCTTCGTACTCATAAAGGCACGATGCAAAACAAGAAATTCACTTTTTGAATGCCTAAAATACCCAAAATCTCATCAAAATTATAGACATCAGATAGGGTATTTAAAAGTATTTTTTAAAACCCAAAAATTTTGAAAAAATCAAGGTGGAACCTACTATAGTGGCATTTATCCCATCATAGCGACGTTGTTGTATCGTTGCATGTTGTTGTATCGTTGCATGTTGCTAAAGGCCACTATAGTGGCCTCATCGCTATAACGACACTGTCATAGTGGAGGAATTTCCACAATAGTGACGTCACTATAGTGAAGTGCCTGCCACTATAGTGTGGGGCTGCAGGCAGTAGCCTTTGAGCTAAAAACTGAAATTTTTAAAACTTTTTAGTTTGATCCTTTTTTGCCTCTTGATGAGTCCTAACAAGTTCTCTTGTTGAAATTTGCAGGTTAAACATCTATAATGGTTGGTAATCATGGAAATTCCCCCCGCATAAGAAAGATTTTTTGATGAATCTAGTTAGAAATGATATCATGAGTACCAACGAATAGGGCTTTGCTTTGAGCGAGGCTTTGACATGAGGAGACTAGAGTAGAAAGCGTTAGAATTCTACCATTGATAGTAGGATCCGATTAGGATCCACTGATGGTAGCTCCCCCAATGCACCTACCATGCTTTGGGATTCCCTTAACCCTATCATCCATATCTAGAGAGTAGATGTCCCAATCGATGATCGCACTATAAAGGAGGTGCTTGAGGTACCCCACATCTCTAATGTCGATTACATAGTCAAGGCCTCAGAGATGGACATGATATGGCTACAGGACACTCTGGTTCTGGAGGAGTTTAGGTAACAGGTTTACTAGTCTTCCACTGAGGGCGTTACCAGTGCTTACTTTTTCAACCAATGTTCAGAGTTGGCTGAACCTGGAGACCCAAAGAATTCATCTATTGAACAACACCACTGACGTAATCATTCCCAAGGCTCTAATAGTGTCCTGTGTTATTTAGGGTATTCGACTAAATATAGAGGCCCAGATCTTGATGGAGTGGATGGACTTCTACCGGGGCACTAAGAAGGGCCCCTTCCTCCTGGGGTTGGTATCAGAGTTGTACAGGCAGGCTGAGGTACCAGATGAGCCCGATAAGATAATGGCAGAGATGGATATTCCCTTTCACCCTCTCTTGGTAAGAGTGACCTTGTCCCAGAAGAGGAAGACAGGAGCAGAGTTGCGAAGGAGGCCCAGAGGCGATGATAATAACGATGATGATTTCTTTCCCTCCCAGCCCCAACTCTCAATTCCTAGCAACCAGTTGGAGGTAGATTTGGCCGCAGTTAAGAGGTTCATAAAGCAGGCCCCCTCTAGTTATAAATCATCTTCCACTGTCAAGGATATTTTAACGCTTTATCGAGAGCTTGATACAGAGAGGTAGAGGCACTCTCGAGCCTGATCGAATATTGAAGACCATGAAGGTCATGTTCGGTGTGTGGCACCCAACCAGGAGCTTCCAGTTAGAGTCGAAGGATTTGAGGAAGTTTCCTTCCTGAGTGATGTAGAAGGAGACGTCCCTGCCCCAACAACCCGAGACTGACAAGGCATCTAGCTAGGTTCCTTATATCTCCCATTATATTATGATGGTGATTGATTTTCCCTAGTTTAGGAAATGTACTAGACATTATAATTTTCTTTCTTTTATTTTCTACACTTGGATGCTATTCTTTTCCCTTTCTTGCATTAATAATATAACCTACTTGCTTGGAATTTATGCGATTTTTATATTCATGCAATGTTTAACTCAAAATATCAAAGTAAACAACCAAATGCGAGGTAAAAAATAGGAAAAACATGGCACCGCTATGGCCTCGCCTATGTTGCTATAGCAGCCCGCATGTCGCTATAGCGACACGGATAATGGTCGTCCAGATTCTTGTCATACTCAACACATTTCCTTTTCGAACCCCCTTAATGCTAGTAACAAAATTACACACACATTTATGCCTTGTTACTTGCCCAAAAATGAGTCCAACCATGTTTGACTAGGCTTAGCACATATTCTCGCTTTCCAGTAACAACTACAAGTCAGACCCTGCTTAATTGCACCTTTACAAAATTATTCAAACATGTATGATTTCACATGAGTACTTAACACCCTTACCCTTAGGTGCTGGTTTAAACCTTTATACTATCATCATCCACAATACAATCACAGTCAAAGCTTTACCTACACCACACAACACATGGCAACTCATAACATTTACATAACATAGATTAACACAAATCAAGCAACTACAATCACAATATATAAAATCAGGGAAAATAAAATCAATATCAATTGTTCAAGCCTCATTAAGTACCTCTAGTTGCGTCCATGATGACCCTGAGAGGGTCATCTAGTATGCTTTACATAGAAATTACGTCCAAATACCAATTGGAACCTTCTCGGTTCTAATTTACGTTACTTGTATCCCTCCAAGTGAATTCAAGTGACATCTACTTGCCTGATTAAGATACCAATTTGAATTAAGAGATACCAATTAGACTCAACTTATACATCAACCACACAATTACATGAAAGAGAAGAAAAAGTAGAACCATTTCCTAAAATGCCCCATAGTTTTCCCAAGATTAAATGTGGCTGTCAACATACCAATTTGTGGGACTTTACTCGATATTTGATCTTGTACTAGAAGACTAGTAATGTAGACTCTGATACCAAATTTTCATGACCAAAACTATCAAATCGTGGGAAAACTATTCTAATTCGCCTAAATAGGAGAATCCCTTACCATCCCTTTAAGAAACCAAGCAGAAGTCTTTAATTTAATAATGAAATATATTTTATAACAAAAAATATTGTAAATTAGTTTGGAATATAATTATCCTAGAATATCGTCTAAACAGGTACAAGAGCTGCTAAAAAAATAAATGATGGACACAACTTCTACCATGAGTGAAAAAAGTGGGAGCTACTAAAAAGATCACTGCGGCAACAACTAAGAAATCAACATGGATCTCTACAAAAGACTATACCTCAAAAGGGTATAGCAAAAGTAGCATCAATAAAAATCATATGTATTGATAAACCTCATCGATTGACCCAAATAAAATTACATAAACATTCAAGAGAAAAATGTGTTCTTTTAAACTCATCACCAACCTCCAAACGTTCTCTTCCACTCATTTTCTAACTTTCGATCCTCCAAACGTTCTCTTCACTCATTTTCTAACTTTTGATAATGATTTTTGAGACACCGTTCTTTCTCTTATCACTCTACTATCCAGGACCACCAAGTCTGGAGTCACACCAAGGATCTCCATAAATTCTAAGAACAGCTAAGATAAGAGAAACCCTAGGCCTAAGTCAAGAACCTAATAGGTCACCTATCATACCTAGAGAAGACGTTTTTTGAACACCTGACTACTTGATTCCCCAAACATTAGCTCAGATTTATTTCATAACTTACATCATTTTTCTTTGTATCCTACTAATATGAATTTATTTAATCACCCTTAACCTCCTTAGTCATTTGCCCACTCGAGGCAATACAACAAGTTGTCACAAGAGAACTACTAGCCATATGATAATCAGTCAAGAACTAAAATCATTTGCATTGACCACACCAAACAACATGTACTAACCAACAAAGTAGTTAACATACATATATAGCACAAATTGAATTTAAACTATAATACAATCACCTACTACCATTTAAAGCCTTAATCATGTCACCTACTCCAATGTTTTGCTTTTAACAAATAATAAATATTTACCACCCTAGATATTTTGAAAGCTCACCCTTCTCCACTTTACATGGTATTGTCCTTCTCCTTAAAGTTTAACTAATAACCAAAAATTCGCACTTTTCACTACCTCAATTATGAGTCTACGACAAAGAACTATTCATATAAAGGCTTAATTATAGCATAACATGATAATGTATATAAACAACCCATAATTGTATGTTACCCAAACTCTAATAATTTTTAGCCATCTTAACTCCGTGCCCGAAGGTCTAGATGTAAAATCTCATGTCCACTTACGTTACAATCATGCTCTCTAACCTTAGCTTATCAGGATGTCAACCAGCTGTAGGAAGGATGAACGAATGTAAAATCTAACTTTGCTAAGATCATGGACACATTAATCCTTGAAAATCCATGGATTCCCTTTCTCCTCTTCTCCATGGTTCCAAGATATAGGAGGCAACCTTGAGGATTTTTGGAGCCTCCCACATTATTTATTTTAACCCAAGTGGAGAAAAAAATAAAACTCTCTTAAGTGGGTGCTCTGATCTGCATCATGTCGCTATAGTGGCATGCACATCGCAATAGTGGCACCGCTATAGCAGAATAAATCTTATTGTAGCAAAATAATGTCAATCTAATCCAACCTTTTTAAGTTTTGAAATTTTAATACACGTGGCCTCACGTAAGTTTGCTAATGAAATTTTGATAATATTCATATCCGCAGTAATATCAAGGTGATCTTACTAACTAGATTCGATCATTACAGGAGATTACTCTACAAAAAACAACTAGCATTATATTACAGAAGACATCCAAAATTCACATAGAATTCCAAAAAAATGCACCAAAAACTGTGTGGAAAAATCTATAATATTATGATAACAACATAAAACAAGCTGATTTTATAAAGATTGTTAGGATCGAGAACCCGATTATTGTGGAATTTAGCCAAAATAATGTTATAATGACAATAACAAAGACAATAACAAGTTGATAATAACGGTAATTAAATTTTTTTAAAGGAGACACAAATTTAACGTGGTTCAATCAGTTTGACCTATGTCCACGAGCGGAGAGGAATAATTTCACTATATCAACAAGAGTACAATAGAGAGATTACAAAATTAGGGTAGTCACTCTAATTAACCCAAATATCCCAAGAGAAGAACCTCACAAGATCACTCCAAAAGAAAGGTCTCACAAAAGTGTTTCCTAGCACCCACTCTCTAACTTAATACTATAATAGGAAGGGAGAATAAATATAAGAGAATGAAAGAGAACTCTTGAAAATTGATATGTTACAAATGAGAAAGAAGGACCCTATTTATAAAGATAAAAAATGGACTTGTTGATGTCATCCATGATGAAAATAGAATATGCAAATTTCAACATTTGCATGTGAAAGGAAGAAATTCTCAACAAAATCTTTGGTAGCAACTTTGTTTAATAAGTAGCAACTTTGTTTGAACAAGTAGCAACTTTGTTTGACAAGTAGCAACTTTGTTTGAACAAGTAGCAACTTTGTTTGACAAGTCCAAATAATCTTCCAAAAGTATTTGGTAGCAACTTTCTTTGACAAAACAAATGTGAATCAAAGAATAAACAAAGGCCACATTACAAATCTCCACCTTGGCCTGAGTTTGGTTAATATAGTAAATTTGTTTCCTTTCCGCAAAAGCCCATGTGGGCAAAATCATTCTTCATAAATGGAAATCAAGCTCAAGCAAAGCTTAAACTTACTGACCGAAAGAGACTTTATGAACATGTCTGCAGGATTGTCTCTAGTGTTGATCTTCTGAACAAAGACCTTTCCTTCAATAATAGATTCCTGAATAAAATGATACTTGATGTCAATATACTTCGTCCTCTCATGATACATTTTATATTTAGTCAAGTAGATGGCACTTTGACTATCACAAAAAAATAATAATACCACCTTGGTGTGGACTGAGTTCAGCAAATAGACCCTTCAACCATAAGGCTTCTTTGATAGCCTCGGTCACTGCCATATATTCTGCTTCTGTAGTAGATAAATCTACTATGTGTTGTAATGTAGCTTTCCAACTAATAGCATAACCACCAATGCAAAATACGTAGCCAGTCAGTGATCTTCTTTTGTCAAGATCACCTACATAACCTGAGTCTACAAAACCAACCAAATTCCAAACATGCGTTTGAAGTACCACACAAGTATATGAGAATCTATTTCACCTCCTGCCAATGTGTTTTTCCAGGATAAGCCATATATCAACTTACTACACTTACCGCTTGTGAAATATCTGGACGTATACATACCATTGCGTACATAATACTGCCAACTGCACTAGAATACGGTATTTGTGTCATATACCTTTTTTCTTCCTCTGACTGCGGTGATTGAGCAGCTGATAAATTGAAATGAGCAGCAAGAGAAGTACTTTCTGGTTTAGCATCTTTCATGCCAAACCTCTCCAAGACCTTCTCCAAGTACTTCTTCTGGGTTAAACCAAGGATTTTCTTAGCTACTCCCAAATCTTTCATTTCAAATTTACTTTTCAGCTGACTTATCAAATTGTGAATTTCTGTCAAATCCTTAGCAGCAATGAGCATCTCATCAACATATAATAGTAAGTAAATGAATGAACCATCATTTAACTTTCGAAAGTAAACACAACTATCATACATGCGTCTTGAATAACCATGACCCAACATAAAAGAATCAAACCTCTTGTACCATTGTCTTGGAGATTATTTTAATCCGTACAAGGATTTTTTTTAACAAACAAACATGATCTTCCTTTCCTTCAATTTTAAATCCTTCAGGTTGATGCATGTATATTTGTTCCTCAAGTTCTCCATGTAAGAAAGTTGTCTTAACATCAAGCTGTTCTAATTCTAAATCATGCATGGGAACTAAGGCAAGCAAGAGACAAATAGAGCTATGTTTAACAACAGGTAAGAAAATATCATTAAAGTCAACTCCTTGTACCTGACTATAGCCCTTTGCAACTAATTATGCCTTATACCTTGCATCTTTAGCCCCTGAAATTCCATTTTTTTCTGGAAGACCCATTTGTAACCAATGATTCTGCTTCCGACGATGGCTTCATAAGAGACTAAGTACCATTCTTATGGAGAGATTCAATTTCTTCATTCATTGCAATCAGCCACTTGGCTGAATCAGCACCAAAAACTGCTTTTGACTAATTTGATGGTTCTTCAATTTTTTCAGTTTCCTGTGCAACTGAAAAAGTAAATGCAACATAATCTCCATAACTTTTTGGTTTGTGAATTTGTCTTCTTGGTCTAGTGTTGCTATGGAATACTCATTTGGTTCAACTTCAGAAGTCACAAATTCTAGCTCAACTTCTTGAGTTTTAATTGTATTTTATTTCACTGTTGATAAGCTTGACTCAGAAGGTATGCCAAGCTCAACCTCCACCTGTTCATACATATCATGCTCTTTATTTTTGGTACAAGAGTTAAAAGAATCTTTTCTGGAATGTAACATGGAGGATTCATCAAAGGTTACATCTTTTCTAATTATAAATTTTGGTGACTTGGGATCAGGGCACCAAAGTCTGTATCCTTTCACCCCAGATGCATATCCAGGGAAAATACATTTTTTAGCCCTTGGCTCTAATTTTCCATCATTTACATACATGTATGCAGGACAACCAAAAACTTTTAAGTCAAAAAAAGTAGCAGGTGTACTTGGCCATATTTCCTCCGGAGTCTTGAATTTCAAAGGTGCAGAAGGAGCATGGTTGATAATATAACAAGTTGTAGAGATAGCCTCTACCCAAAAAGCATTTGTCAACCCAACATTTGAAATCATACAATGGTATCTTTCCAAAAGAGTCCTGTTTATCCTTTCTGCTACACCATTTTATTGAGGTGTCATCCTCACAGTGCGATGTCAGCAATTTCTTCATTTTTGCAAAATTCGTTGAACTCATCATTACAAAATTCTAAGACACTATCCATTCTAAGCCATTTGACCTATTTTCCTATTTGATTTTCAATCAAAACTTTCCATTGTTTGAAAGATAAGAAAACATCACTTTTGTTTTTCAGGAAATAAACCCAAACCTTATCAATGAAAGTTAACATATACTTGGCACCACCTTTTGATGAGGTACGGAAAGAACCCCAAAGATCTGAATAAATGTAGTCCAAAGTACCTTTTGTTCGATGAATTGCTGGAGATTTGAAGCTGACTCTTTTCTGCTTTCCAAACACACAGTGTTCGTAGAACTCCATTTTTTCGGTACTTTGTCCATGCAGTAGACCTCTTTTGCTGAGGATGGAAAGACCTTTTTTCATATGCCCCAATTGCATATGCCATAATTTGGTGATGTCGGGATTAGATTGATTTGAAGTGAAAACTGCAGCAGCACCTGTAACAGTGGATCACAATAAAGTGTACAACGTACTTGATCTGTGTGCTTTCATGATCACAAGAGTGCCTAGAGAGACTTTCAAAATCCCACCTTCACTTGTGTATTTGCACCTAAGAGATTCTAAAGTTCCCAATGAAATGAGATTTTTCTTCAAGTCAGGAACATATCTAATATCGGTGAGAGTTCTCACCATACCATCGTGCATTCTAATTCGGACTGTACCTTTACAAAAAATTTTGCAAGGAGCATTGTTGCCCATCAAGATAACTCCACCACCAATAGATTCGAATGTGGTAAACAAATCTCTATTAGGACACATATGATAAGAACAACCCAAATCCAAAATCCACTCATCGTTAGATTTAAAACTATTATTAGTTGCTAAAAATATTGTTCCCTCAGACTCTTCGGCAACTACACTTGCTTCGGCGGAGTCAGCATTTTGGTGCTCATTTTTGTTTTCCTTACGCTTTTCTTTGTTTTCCAACTTATAGTATTCAGAAATAATATGACCTTTCTTATGGCAATATTTCCACACTACATTTCTATTTTTAGACTTTGACCTTGATTT
>NW_025869497.1:0-2457 GCF_002878395.1 Capsicum annuum
GAGCAATCTTCCAGTGTCTATACTTTATTCTACAAAGATTCATCCATCAGTTTTCCATTATTAAAATATTTCTTAAAGAGGCTAACAATCTCCCCTTTTTTTATAATGAAAAACTTAAATATCAGTTGACTTCCCTATTAAGATTGCTGGCTAGCACCCCTAACTTTCTGCCTTGGTGCCTGTAGTTTGCTGAAGTTGAGATTAATGTGATAATAGTTGACTTTCGTCCTTCGTTACCTGTCTAGTTAACTAATGCACATATGTTTTCCCCTTTTTCCATAATCAAAAAAGAAAAAATAAACACAGTAAAAGAAATATGACCATCCATAAACAAGGGTAATAACAGTGCAAAGGAAAAGCATAGTACAACAAAATATCATGTCAAAAAGCATAGAGTACTAGACATGCATAGTTATGGTGGCAACAAAAACACGTCAGAGAGGAGTACACCCGCTATGAGTGCACTACGTAGTTAGCACTCGTGCACCATAACACCAACATGACACCACACCACATGCACCAAAATGGATTGGAGATTCCCGCACCGTGCAAAAATAAAAAGAGTGTAAACATAAGCCCTCGCTCGTGGTTTCAGAACTAGAAACTTCGACACTTACAAAATAAATACTTCCACCTAGTTTCGATCATCCTAATATTTTTCTAACGTTCATCCATCTTCCTCACCGTTGCATACTCCTTTCATTACGTACACGCACTAAGAGTTTTTTGAAATGACATTTCACCACTTTAAAGCATATTTTTTTATTCTTATGCGGCTTATACTGTATTTCATTCCATCAATATGTACTCTGTAATTGGTTTCAATGTTACCTCATATGTTTGGATTATTTTCATAACGTTCCCGTGTTATTTTTAAATTTTTATTTAATTTTTTTTAATTTCAATATTTTATATAGTTACTTTGTACATACAAATATGCACTAAATTGTTGATTTAAGGTTACTTTATGCATTGAGAATATTTTCCTAATATTTTTAAATATTTTTCCTATTTTTTATTTATTTTTATTTATTTTGAAAATTTTCATAAATAATATTTGAAAAAAATATTTTCTTGATGAAAATTATCATTTACAAATTTTGTGAGTATTTTATGAGTGCAGTAGCTTGGTCATACATTAAAATGTGCAGTTCTAAGTTGTACATGTCCAGTATGATTCTCTGGTAAAATCATGACTACTCCTGACACTTGGAATTTTTTAAACATATATAATGGTGGTAGAGGTGTCCAAGGCACTTCGAGCTGACTGTAACTATTTGGCATATGTGCTCGCTAGGCATGTTAGCGCGCAGTGTGGCTAGAATGATAGCATGCATAGCTAGTCCGGGCAAGCTGCTTATGCCCATGAAACCACATTGATGGTGCTTTACTATGCACTCGTGTCGTCTATTGGTGGCGTTGTCCACGATGGGGCTGTTGGCATTTAATTTTAGATGAGGCAGCACTTTTGTTCCTGTAGTGAATTCTAGAATCTTCTCTAGGGGAATGCTCTTCGCGCTACATGCATGGGGCCTAACCGATCTTCATTGAGAGCCACTGATGAAAGATGGGCGGCGCTCGTACACAAGCCTCGATGTACTTTCATTATCTTTGCTCTTACTAAGGAAGGGCAATCACATCAAGTGAGACTTGTTTGTCCTTGCAACATATGTATAAGCAGAAGCGCATGACATCTATTGCTGGGCGTTGGGGTCAATGTTAGGCATGCATCGATAGAGCATTTGGATGCATGACACATGAGTTGTGTTCGGCATGTGTGGTTAGGTTGTATCCCTGATCAGCAACAACTGCTTATCCAGAATGCCATATCATTCCTAGGGCAAGAGCAATTTAGGATTGCTTGAATCGGTTTCTTGTGTTGCATTCCTAATGCCCTGGCATTATCAAGTTTAATCTATTTTCTTTTGCCCCTCGCATTCCGTACGCGGGGTGAACCAAAAGGCCTTTTTTGTGTCCTATTCCTTTCTTTATTTGTCGTGTGATGTTGTGGTCCATGAGCAGCGGTTGGAATTATTAAATACGATAAATGCAGTGGGCATGGGTGTTCATCGGCTCCTATCTTCCCTATGTGATGATCATTACAAATAACAATCGCACTCACCTTGGACCTGTCCACACCATTTTAAGCAGGCCAAGCTTAAGTAATGTTGGATTCTTTGAGGAATGCATATGATTCCCCAAAGTTTTGGGTGTTCATCACTGGCAAGATTGTGTGTGCCAACTAGGTCTTGCCCTTGTCAGCTATGCAGGCGGTATGTGCTGAAGGATAAGATTAATTTGACAATAAGGAAAAGGGTCATAAAATGTCATAATAAGCATCTATATATGTTGCATCACATGTACTAAGAGTTCCAACGTGATTTGATGAGGGGTTGGTATGAGCCCAAGGGGGCGGAGCCATGGTTGAGAATTGTGTGTGGTCTTGGATGTGAGCGC
>NW_025869498.1:0-1587 GCF_002878395.1 Capsicum annuum
AAGGGATATATACAATGAATGGAATATACTGCGTCAGTATTTGAAAGTATCTGCAAAGCCAACAACGGGCACAGTCAATCGTAGATCCCACATGATGCCTTGTACCCTCACCCAACCTTGTCTCTCGCTTGTCGACTTGAGTCGAGCTAACTTTCGATCGAGGACTACCGGCGAAAAGTGTTTGTAGCGTCAATTTCTTTCGGTGTACATATCACCCAAAACAAAATACCAAAAAACATAAGTTGTTAGCTCATATCTATCTCTGCTCCTCGATCGAACAAAAGCTGTTTGATCCTATATAAAAATGCGTACTCATCGTGGTCGTCCCTCAGCCTCCCACACCCATATTCCTAAACATCCCTGGGAGGAGAATAAGGATAGCTAGACACGGACGATTTTCTCACCTACATGGTATACGAATCCAAGACTTCCTAGCTAGAGGCTAGATGGTATCAAACCACGGGACAGGGAAAAAAGAGCAGCTTTCTAGGTTCTGCCATTGTAGGGTCAAAAATAATAATAAAAAAGGAAATAGAAGCGACGCCTGATTCGCCAAAGTACCACTGCCACCAGGGCTTACATCCTCTTATCGCCTACTAGCTGCATGCGTTATATACCTACTGCTTCTATCGATGGAAAGACCGAAGCACGTCTCCCTATAGCTTTGACTGCCAGAGGTTGGGAAGAAGGGAGGTGACTGGGCCCTATCACAAAATGATCAAGTTAGCGACTTGTCAAAGCTTGGTGGCAGGTTTTATCGGAAAAAGAATGTTTTTCAGCAGGAGTCTCATCTGGGTGGCTAGTTCAGTCACTTTCGAGAAGTGAGATAGCATACTCGTATAATTGATTTAAAGTTGGCCACTGATAGATGGCCTTTGACTCTTCGGATGGGTATGCTAGAAAGGATGTTTGGACGTTTACTTGGATCATACGTGTATAACGTGTTTTCCAAGTAAATGTTTGATGTTTCTTTTCTGAAGAAGCCTAAAGGTTTTCCTGTCTTGTTTAGGACTGGACAACATTTAGGTTATTACGCCTCTTGGGACCACAATAAAGAAGGGGAAGTCAACTGTTGCCTCTAAAAGGGCCCGGATACCGCCTAAACCAGTGCAAGGTAGTATTCCCAAGGAAGCTAGCATAGCAATAGGGAATCCATCTAGTATTTACTAATGAAAGATGGTGTTGGGGGGTCCCACTAAGGTGAATGTTATTGAACCCAAACGTTAAAAGCCATGCAAAGAATTCCTTCTACGTCCATTGCTACTGTAAGACCCCTAACAGGGGGAGATGAGCAAGATATGGGGCCTACACACTTGGAACAGCCTCACCAAGAGTCTACACAGGCCCAGGAGTTAGGTTCTTTTATCTTACGGAGGATGATGATGAGGATTTACTCACTGATGAAGACGCCATGAGTCAAGATAAGAAAGAGGTTTTTAGTTCGAGTTGGAGTGGAAGCAGTGAAGGAGGCGAGTTCCCTAACCTACGCGAGCCTAAAGAGAAGAGAGTTCAATCTACGAAGGGTTCGGGTTATCAGTCCGGATCAGTCCCACGCAGGCCGCAGAGAAAGAAAGAACGGCTGAAAGC
>NW_025869499.1:0-2024 GCF_002878395.1 Capsicum annuum
ATTTTTCTTTCATATCCCTCTTTTGGAATCAAAATAGAGTCAAAGATAAATGTCAGGAAAATAAGAATAAAAGAAAGAGTTCGAAAAAAAAATCAAATCAAAACAAAGAATAAGCTTATGGAACTACGTGCGACCTGATTCTCCTCGCTTGGGAGTGAGATACGTAGGCTTGCCTATTCAAGGCTCGGTCCTGTCACACCCCTTTTTTCGCTCGAGGGATGAGTCGAAGGATTTTTCCAATTAAAGTGACCCTTTTGAATAGAGATTATTTTTTATCATTTTCAGAGTCGCCACTTGGAATTGAGTTATGGTGTTCCAAGTCACCTTATTGAATCCCTAATCAAAAGGAAATGACTCTTTGTTGGTCTACGAAAACAGAAGACTGGGTAAGGAATTCTATTGACCGAGGGGAAGGTATGAGGCACTCCTCGAATTTCGTGGTTCTAGCACATTCGCTTTATTGACTTACCTTGACTTAAATTATTTTAATAAATTGTGTTAAGGTCTAAATTTGCTCATTTTTATTATACCAAAAACTAGTCTATTATCTTATATTAAAATAAATCGGTAAAAATTAATTTTAGAAAAATATTTGTTAAGGTGCATTATTGCATCCTTAAATTTTAAAATGTCTCGGAAAGATGCGTATGCCCCATTCTTAATTTGAGACGATTATCTTAAAATTTACCTAGCATCAAAGAACTTGCTTACTTAAAATATCATTAACTTTAAAAGTAAGTTTGAACAAAATTCATTTGAGATGATTAACTAATTTAATAAATAATTATTAAAATTTATTAATAACAATGAAAAGTTAAATGAATAAAATAAAGAATAATAAAGAATATATGAATATGACATTACACAAAAGTTGACCCTTCTTTTATAAGTATGTATGTAATTATATTTTAAAATATTCTTAGCAGATGTTTTAAAGGAAACACAACTTTAACATATAAAAGAAAAAATTATTTATACCAACTACATTTATTATACCCACGTTCTTAAAGAGAACAAAAAAAAAATTCTAACTAGTGACGACGAAGATAAATCAGGTGACGATGGTTGTTCATCGAAACCTACTGGCCGGTGATTAACTCTGGCCAGGCGCGGTGGTGATTGACTTCCTCGATCGAAAGCGGTTTGAATTAGTTGCTACTGATTATTTGGGCTTATTTTCTGGTGATTCTCCACCGAATCTGGAGCATAAGGGATCGATTAGTGCAGCGGGGAAAGGGGAACGGTGGAGACGGCTCAGATGGGTTGGTTACCGGTTAGTTTCGCAGATGATGTTGATGACGAAAAAGGAAAAAAATGAGGCTGCGGGGAAGGGAGTCACTGGTTAGGCAATGAGAAAGAGGAGAAGGAAGAGGGTGACACTGGCGGGTATTTTTCCGGCAGCGATTGATCTAGTATGTTTTCGACGGATCTTCAATAGAATCGACCATATGAGTCGGATTTTGGTGATTTAATGATGGTTAGTGACTAATTCCGGTGAAGAATGGTCAATTCTGGTGAAAAACTCATCGAAAAATTCAAAATCAGTTCGGTTTGGATTTTTCATTCAATAATTTCCTCTCCTTTCTTATTCCTTATTCTTAATTATTTTTCTATCGATTTGTGTACGTGAGAAATTGTGAATATGTACATGAAACAGTAAAGATGTAAAATCTGTGTAATGTGTATGAATATATGTATACAATATATAATCAAACTGTGATTATTTTAATTGACATGATATGACTGCATGTATATGAAACTATCCCCGTGTACAGATATATTCAGTATCATAATTACATAACATATAATGACAAAAATTTATCAATTATTCAATTACATATATTAAAAATGCAGAAAAATTATTTGAACATTTTTATTAATACTTTTACACAATGAAATTTATATATAAATAATTTAGATTCGAATAAAAACCTATAATTGATTCGAACAGAGTATTGAAGCAAGATATAATCGTCGACCGAAAACTTGAACACAATCTCAATTTTCACTTCACTCTTTTTCTC
>NW_025869500.1:0-1298 GCF_002878395.1 Capsicum annuum
TCTGGACATAATTTCTACTTATCTTTTTCTAATAATAGTAGAGTAACGGCTGCATAAACAACATAACTGAACCCAAAAGAAGGACAGATCACACGAGATATTACATTTTACATTTTTTTCTCGTAAGGTAAGGCTAGTAAAGTTGCTGCCATGTGACCAGGAGGTCACGGGTTCAAGCCTTGGAAACAGCCTGGTAGAAATGCAAGGTAAAGCTGCGTACAATACACCCTTGTGGTGGGGCCCTTCCCCGGACACCGCGAATAGCGGTAGCTTTAGTGCACCAGGCTGCCCTTTTTTTTAAGATTTTCATCTCTAACAAGTCACAACTAACCAACAAGCTTCTCCGATAACTTGCTTCTTCTTTTCATTTGATATTCTCTTATTCATTTCTCAGAGCTCCCAACTGATCACCGAGGAGTCTGTTTGGCATTGTTTATTATCAACAATGAACGTCAAATAGAATATTCATGTTTTGTTTTAATAATCATATTCATGCTGCATTTGCTGAAACATGTGATACGCTTGTAATGGATGTCTGTTAGAATTCAATATTTGCAAGTTCCAGAAGTATGTCAACTGTAGTATGGCATGTTCTTAAGTAATGAGTTTACAAGTGCTCCTTTAATCTGAGATGACCTCCCATCTGTCCTGACTTATACCCTTGTTTTGTGTTTCATACACGCTGATAATAGATATGACTTCTGTAAACTCGTCAACATGCATATTTTATTACCTAGTTGGCTAAGATTTATGTTTTACAGAAGTGACATGTAACTGGCCATTCCATTTTCCAATAGGCTGGAATCTCACTTGTACTTCTCATTATATACAACTGTTCTGGTCAAATGCTGAGCAGCAGGGAGAGAAAACAAGCGAAGTCCAGGGAACGTGCAGCAATAAGTGCAAGGGAGAATGTACAGGCAAGCGAGAAATGGAAATCTGCTAAAGAGATTGCTCGCAAGCATGCAACTGGTTTACAATCTCAATTGTCAAGGACATTCTCCCGGAAAAAATATGTAAGTCAACAGGACCCGCAAAAGGTTCCTAGTCACGCTAGATCTCGTTCAGAAGCTGCCTTACCCCCCTTGCCCTTAGGTACGTCTCACACCAAAGCTAAAAAGCAGATCAACCTCACAAAGATGGTGCAAGAGCTTGAAGAAAATCCTGATAGTCATGATGGTTTCAATATTGAGATTGGAGACAAAAATGTAAAAAAGCCCAAGGGTGAAAAGTTGCATACCAAGAGCCAAATCTTTAAATATGCGTATGGTCAAATTGAGAAAGAAAAAGCATTGCAG
>NW_025869501.1:0-1395 GCF_002878395.1 Capsicum annuum
AGTTAGTTTATTTAGGCAGTCCCTTTTTTGCTCTAATTTGTGTTATTGTCCTTAAACTTTTAAGCCATTGTAGTTTGACCAGTTAAAAGATATTTTTATCCCTCAAAATTCTCTCTTATTCCAAAATTATCCTTGTGTAGACTCAAAATATCTTTTAATGCTTAATACTTGTATTAATTGAATATTTTCATTTTTTGTATTTATAGCGAACTTAACTCTAGCTATATTGGTACTTCTTTTGTATGAAAATTCTAATTTATGAAATATGAATTTTTATATATTATTTTCGTTCTTTAAGATATCCTTTTAAATTTGGACAATTATTATTATACAACATATGAATTTCTCTAATAAAAAATAATTTACCAACCAAAATATATGGAGAATACTCATTGAAGATATACAACTTCATGAACGACTAGTGAATGATCCATCAATATTTCACGACACAACATTTGTATTCGCCAATGTTTTAATAGTAATAGTCATTACTCAATCAACGAGTAATATATTTTCTAATTAGTCTTTTTATCAAACAAATAGTATCATTTTTTACCAACTCTTTATCTATTAATGTAATTATAATGATTAAAAACATATATATTTTGTTTAATGATTTAAACTCTTTTAACAAAAAAAAAAAATTTTTTTAGCGCACAAATTAATAGTCATTCATAAAAATATTTTATATTTACACACACACACACACACACACACACACACACATATATATATATATATATAAATAAATTTTAATTTGAATCATTTTAGAAATAAAAATTAATAATAATCAACTCTATATATTGTTAATAGTTTTAAGGTTATTTCAGATATTTTCACTAAAAAAGAAAGTGTTTAAAAGCATATGTTTACCAAACACATCAATAACTTTTTTTCAGTTTCAGTATTTATATCTAGACACGTAACTGTTTATTTTTAAAATAAGTTCAGCACTTTAAAGACATTTTTCAAAAAAAAATTCAAAGCCACTTTTTTAAAATTTTCAGTCATCTTAACGGGCCCTTAATTGGTCAAACTACAATGGCTTAAAAAGCCAAAAAAAAAAAAAAGTTGGGAATTGAAGCTTTTAATTTTGACTTATAAAAAGTAAATTTTAACTTTTTAAAAGTAATTTTGAAACTTACTAAACACTCCTAAAAGTTAAAAATGACTTTTAAACCATTTTGATCAACTTATAATCTTATCCAAACACCTCTAGCATGCATGGTTCTTTGGGCAAGTAATTGGATTCCTTGTTACTTTTTTTTTTTCCCTCTCGTTGTTAATTTGTAAAACCTTCACAAAATATTTACGTACTTAAAAAATAATAATTCTAATTTCGTTCTAATTAAAAAGGTAAACACATATATCTATGACCTACCAATTAGTCTCCAA
>NW_025869502.1:0-2870 GCF_002878395.1 Capsicum annuum
TCTTCTTGATTTGTGAAAAATAACAAGTAAAATGAGAAATCAAATTAGAAAATTTTGGACAAGTAAAATGGAATGGAGGGAGTATAAAATTACTATTTATTATCACATTTTAGCACTTGTTTGTCTAATTAACATAGAGTGGGTTTCTGTAAAGGAGACATGTAATAGTGACATTGTATATATTATTTCACTAGTAATATAAAAACTTGGTCTTCAAGATTTGGTCCCTAACTGTATAACAAAATGGTTATAGAACATAAGTATTTATTCAATTCGATTCATTAAATATGATCAACTGAATAACTCATTATTTAGAATTGAATCAGATGTACATATAATATTTACTAAAAAATGGATATTCGGAGTGATAAGATGGATATCCACATTATTAATACCTACACCACAATGTTTAGCAATTGCCAATCCTCAAGACGGTTTGGTTGATGTTCACACCTGATCCAATATTGTCTGCATTTACTATCTTCACTTTTCAAATTGAAACATGAATTGTAACCTCTCGGCCGTATGTAATCAGTCTCATGCAATGCATGGCTGTGCTCTCTTGAGTTCAATTGGCACTTTCTCGAAAGACTAGCTTTATCTTTATGCTTGTTATTTTTCATGAGTTTTTGCTTTTTGGAATTCTAGTAAGCGCTTATTTTGATTTTTAACTTATGTTGTCTTCTAATCATGGATTAACTTGTGTTTTCGTCGATTAACTCATCTTTTATATGTATTAAACATGAACGGATCAAACATTTCATCCCTTTTTGTTTAATCTATTTTCGACCCGCTCCTATCCGATCCTACGATACGATTAGATTGGTCCCAAGCTTCATAAGGTGAAAAGTTGGAATGATGATGATATCCAACGTAACAAATGAACTCCGTTTAAAAAAAATGGTTATCTTACTCTGATTAGAATCAATCGTAATTTTAATTTTTTCCTTTACTTTTACTGAAATGATTACAATCACACAAATATTTAACGATTGTTTTAAATTGTATTAAAAATCATTCTTTTTTCCCCTCAAATGTCGAATCAAGTCAAACGATGCCACATAAAAGGAAATTGAGGGAGTAATTCAAATCGTGTTGGTCTGTATAATGATTTTTGTAACCCATTATTTCTGCACTTAACACTTTGTTTGGTGGTGGTTTGCCATGGTTCCATAATGTACAATATTGTATGATATGATATTGTACTGTACAATATAGTAAAATACAATGTTTGGATGAACTGTATCGTTCACTGCTGTTTAATAAGAGTTTTATTATTTGGTTGATGGTATGGTGTTGTATCGTAACTGATAAGTTTACTAAAATACCCTTAATTATTATAAATATCAAATTTATCAATAACTATTAGTAAAATAATTTTTTTTCCTACTAATTTGTCACAATTTATGCCATGTAAATATATTAAGTTGTTAAATTCATGTAAATTTTAACAAAATTAGTAAAAGAGTAGACCAAAATAAATATAATCGGATTCGTTTTTTACAGCAATAAATTTCATATCTTTTTAGTGTTTTGTGACTTGACACCAACAACAAGTACAAGGTTTGAATGCAATTTTTTATGGTACGGGTGTGTTTGGTATGGAATCCAAAAAAATATTTTCTAGAAAAATATTATTTCTTACTTATTTTCTTGTGTCTGTTACACAAGTAGAAAAATATTTTCTATAACCATTTGTATATATTTAATAAAAAAAAATGAAAATAATAGGACAAGGAGGGGTGAGGGGTATGGTGAGAAAAGAATTTGAATTTGTTTTAAAAAAAATAGTCGGGGTAGGGGTTGCAGGTGGGGCGACAAAAGTATTTTGAAATTAAAAAAAAAAAAGAAAAAATTGGAGGGGGGCTGGTTGGGGTGGTGGTGGCTGGTAGGTAGTGGGGAGGAGTAGGGCTAGGGGTGGGGGCAAGAAAAAATTTTAAATTTTTTTAAAAAAATTGGGGTGGGGGTGAGATAAGAAAAACGTTGTGAGATAAGAAAAACGTTCACACTTTTTTAAAAAAGAAATTAAATTTATTTTATAAAAAATTGGGGTGGGGTAGGGGTGGGGGAGCTGATTGGGCCGGGATCAGGATAGGAGGTAGAATTAAATAATATAAGGTAAAGGGTAAATAGAATTATAATACATTGAGCAAGGGTATAATTGGAGAAAACATGAACAAACTATGATATTCCACCAAATCAATGTTTACGTAAAGTGACCAAATCATGAAATTAAATCACACTATACCATATATTTTAAGAAACAATCAAAAACAAATAGGATTCATGTAGTAACCATACCATTGACAAACCACCATCCAAACAGAGTGTAAAAGTTTACTCTCTCTTGCTCTCAAGCACTATAGTACATCCTATAAGCTGGTAATGTCGTTTGTCCATTAAAGTCGAACGATTATCTAGAATTATGTTATGTGATGAAATATTATGTATCCAAACAGAATTATGTTAATTGATTTTTAAAATAATCGACCACTCGTGGTCAGTTTTTTTAATTTTTTAATAAATTTTTTTTTTTTGAAAAGAGACCACTTATTGTCGGTTTTTATTTAAAATAAAAATAAATTTGGTCGGTTTTTATTGAAATCACAAAATAAAATAAAATTTCAAAAACAACCACTTGTGGTTGTTTTTAATTAAATAATAGTAATAAAAAATTTAAAAACCAACCACATGTGGTTGGTTTTGGAAATAAAAAAAGATAAAAACTAAATAATTATTTTTATAAAATAATTATATAATCTTATATTAACTTTATGTAATCTAATTATTGTTATTAGTAAAAATAATATATTACATTACATGTATAATATAATATAATATAATATAATATAATATAATATAATATAATA
>NW_025869503.1:0-1034 GCF_002878395.1 Capsicum annuum
TTGTTAATTAGTATTTTTACATGTCATCATTGGGTACCTTAAGCTATTTTTTTTCTTGATTAATATTTTGGCTTATACTTACCAATATTCAGATATAATGCAATGTGTCAATTATTGAAACGTGTTTCTCTTAATAATTTTGAAAAGGCATAAGGATTTTCCATTATTAATTATTTAAGAAAATAACTGAAAAGGAGAAACACAAAAAACGAGAAAATTATATTAGTGAAAGAAAGTGTTGAGACAAAGAAAATATTTTAAGTCTTTAACTTTATTCACCACACAAAGAAGGTAAATATATGTTGAAGGAAGGTGTTCTTATGGTGGAGCTTTGGACTCTTCAACTAATCCGGAGTTGCTTGAGTTGCACATGGTTGATGGACTGTTGTATCCTGGAGGGGACAAGTCACGAGATACACTGCTGGATTGGTGTAGATTATGTCGCAATGTGCTTGAATCTTCTTAAACAGAACGAGATATCTGCACCTCAGCCAAAAAGAAGATTATTTTATTTTCTTCATTTTTGTATATTTTATCTTCAACTATAATCATTTATTGTAATTGTGGTATATTACACCAACAAAAAGTTCTTCTTTCCTTGTCTATTTCAATAGTCCTACAAATAAACAGGGAGAAGTTACATTGTATTCCCTCCGTCTCAAATTATGTGTCATCATTTTCTTTTTAATCCGTCCCAAAATAAATGTCGTATTTCCTTATTTGGCAACTTTTTAAAGGCACAATTACCCTTTTACCCTTATTGGTCCCACTTAATTAAAAAAAAAAACATTGACACATTTTTTGATAAAGGATAATTTGGTAAACTTTACGAAATCTTTCTTTATTTCTTAAACTCCGTGCCCGGTCAAATGGCGACACATAAAATGGAACGAAGCGAGTATTTGTTTCTTGCTTAAACTTATACCAACTTTTGTTTTTTCTTCGTATCATGTTTTGACTTACTTCTTCCGTCTTAGTTCATATCATTGGGTTTGATTGAACAGTGAGTTCAGAAATTTATAGACTTAATTTTT
>NW_025869504.1:0-2917 GCF_002878395.1 Capsicum annuum
AATTTTTTGAATTCCATGAACTAGGGTTCCATAAAGTATAAATTCCACGATTTCCTCTATGTAATTCTTGAATTCTACCATGAAATAATGTTCCCTCATAAATTCAAGCATTATTTCATACTCTAATCATGATAATTCTTTACATTGATGAATTTGTAGGATTCTTGAGCTTAAGTCATGAAATTTCTTGTCATTACTATGAAATTATCATATTTTAATTATACTATTTTTATGCTGGTGGGTTATGAACACCCGATACCTAGATGATCATACATGCCACAATTTTCAAGATTTTAAGTTATTCATACCATATTTGTACCATAAATTTTATAACACTTCCATAATAAGCACTCACTAGTATTACATAATGCTAAATATATCAGTTTACATATTCATGATTACTTTAGATTTTGCATGCACTAGTATTTTCAAAATACCATGACTTAAGCATATTCATTAACAATGCATGTACCATCTTATGCTTTAGTGTCTTTTAGTTAGGAATAAGACTTATGAAATATCCTAGGTTTTGACCCTTAGAAAATTTCCTAAAAATTCGTTCTTCTGACCCAATACTACTCGTGGGTATGAACTACATGCTGGGGTATGAGTGGTATTATCCTATCGTATTCTGACCAGCATTAGTTGGTGGGATGGTTTGGTTACTGAAATGGGTATGACTTAGAGGTGTGAGTTTTAAGGGTTTGGTATGAGTCGTATGAGGGACTCACATGGTGGGCAGTATTTGATCCTCCTGGTATTTTATTCTGCTAGGGATACAGGTTATGGGTACAAATTGTATGTTGTGATTATGACTTAATTGGATGAGTCGTATATTTGACAGTGTTTGATCAAAGGTTTAGGGCTTGGATACGAGTGGTGGATACCGACCGTATAAGAGGGATATGACTGACCCATACGAGTCATACCCCTGTGATGAGTTTTTAAGAATTTAAGTGAGAGTATTCAAGACATTTCTCTACTTACCCTAATTAGGACCCATGACTTCTAATATACTTAGGAGTTTATTTACTCTATTATTCTATTCATTAACACTTAGAACTTATTCCAAACATCTCATAATTCTCTCAAGAGCTTTTGGGGCAAGAAGGCTAGGGTTTCATATTACGGATTTCTTTGGGGCTTATCCTGGTGATTTATTTCCATTAATTCTTCAGTATAGGGCATGATTCTCTTGCCTTATTGTAATTTCAATTAAAGGCATGGTTTAGATGATTGATTTCATGGTTTCACTATTTCATGATTACGATCTTCAACTATTATTTAGGGGTTTTTCTATTGAATGCTTGGTTATAGTTTTCTATGGTTTTAATTATGCTTTTATATGCATTAATGGTGGATTTGTACAATTGGATTTCATGGTAACGGTTCAATGACCTTTGGAATTCGTTTTGGTTATATTATGCCCCTAAGGCATTGATAAAATACTTATAAAGATATGTCCATTGCATTGACTTTTTTTGATAGAAATCCTACTTGTTTTAAACTGGATAAAGAATTTATGCATGGTTTAAATAGTTTAAAATGGCTACAATCTTAATGTTTGTGCTTGTAGAGAACGTGGAAGTCTCCCAAGTGGATTCAGTATTGTATATGGAAAGGTACCTAAGGTCCCCTTAACCTAAATGGTTTGGCTATGGATATTACTTTTAAGTAAGAGGTGGTATGATGATACCACTTATATTAGCCTTGTTTAATAAATGGTAAATGAGTTGTTTGGATATGGTTTTAATTGGGCATTAATGGCGAGGTATATAGCTAAGCCATGGAATATGACGGTCCCGAGGAGACCAAAATTGGAAACTCATATTTTTCAATATAAGGAGTCTTGATGACAATGTGTATGTGTCATATTTTATGTTGGGGGATGTACTAGTCATCCTATGGGATATTCCCTAGTCATACGGCTACATGCTCATAGGCCTTTTCAGCAGGGGGAGCTGAACCCATATGGCCAGCGGGTGGTTAGGAAGACAAAGATACACAACCCAGGTAAGGGTTTTAAGTACATCCTAAACTCGGTTCCCTTTCCCAGCACTTACATATATGTATGGTTGTATGCATTATGGATAGTTTTACTTGGTTTTATGACTGGCATTATTTTATCCTTATCCCAAGATTGATGATAATGGTCACTCGCTAACTAAGTCTACTGGCGGCTAAATACCTATGCTATGTAGGAACCGACTATTCTACTCCTCTTATTTAGTATACGGATTTGGTATCAGTATTTAGAACAAAGTGGTAAGCTTTCATCATTTCGAAAGGCATTATTTTAGGTTTTGGATTTTTTTTAGACCTTTTTCTCTTATTTTGGAAATTGGTTTTTGCCATGGTTGGGGGCATATCCTAACCAGATTTGTTTAATCTTTTGGATAAAGGCTTTGTGGTACTTCTAAGGGTTGGTATGGATAGAATCGGTAGAGGTGGAAGCCTTACCATTGGTGTTGATATTGAGGCTAGCATCATCGAACATGATTCCTCACTTTTCTATTATATTACATTATGGGATTGATTTTAATATTTTGTTTTGATATTCCCTTTGGTTAATAGTCTATGGTTATGTTTGGTATGGTTGGGTAGTTGGTGTGTATAGTTGGACTCGATTGGGTAGGTCACAGTTTTGACCCTATCCTAGAGTCTTAATAAGAACAATAATGCTATATTGTTATATGTTCAAAATTCAGCCAATCTAAGGCTTGATATAAGTAGTTGGGTTAGGTAATAGGGGGTGGTCCCGATCTTGGTTGGACTTGGGATGCCCATTACGACAAGGCCCGATGTGAGGTCATATCAAGTTTATATAAGAACCTAGGTTCATGGTCAAGTGGGAAGTCCACAAAGTCATATTGAGTAGAGTCTTTTAAAAGGGTGTGAAGTGCACCACACTCATAAG
>NW_025869505.1:0-17632 GCF_002878395.1 Capsicum annuum
AGCTTAACCATTTGAGAACCACCCATGAGATATATGGGCCCAGTGTACCCCCCTGAATAGGCCCCAATGTATGTATCCACACGAATCATCGATACCATAAGAATAGGGAATTCCCTAGTACCCTTCCCTCTTAATGATACATATGTACAATGTACTTAGATGATTCCTATGTACCTCATAGTTTCATATATGATCTCTATGACCAACCCCTCATGTCGACAAATATTAGTTTCCAGTGTTCGTCTATTAGATTTGTACCTTCATAGTTAGCTATCACACCCGCCATTATTTCCCAATTAAAACCATTTACAACCAACCAAACTATTATTCCATTATTATTAACCAATTATATAAGAAGTGGTATCATTGTAATGACTATAACTTGCAAGCAATGTCCTTATCCAACCTTTTTATGTAGAGGGTAGATTACATTATAAAGTAAACTTGGAGGAATCCCGTGTACCTCACAACTGTTCCGTTATTAAGTATACTTGAGTAATTCATTTGTACCCCACAAGGAAGTTTAATTAACCATAACCATGACCACCAAACCATTCCACTTAACCATTCCAAACCATTTGAACCATTTATGCCATTTATGGTTCCATTACAAAATCATACCATTCAATAGTTCCATAAAATTCTAATAATATAGTAAAAACATTATCATAGTCATTTCATCAAACATGTTGGGGGCATAGTATTTACAAAACCAATTCCAATTACTAATTAACTATTCCCATGCAACCAATTATCCAAACCACCATAAAAGCACGGAAAAACATAATTAAAATATGGGAAAATCATAAACCAATATTTAATTCCAAAACCCTAACATATATTTGAAACCCCAAAATTATACAATAATCATGGCATGAAAACATTGTATAAATCATGCCTTTAGTTGGAACTAACAATGAAGGAGAAGTATCTTGCCTTAGATGATAAAGATAATAGAGAGAATTCACCCAATCAAGCCCCAAATTGACTTTCATAGTTAAAATATCCTGGGTTTTGACCCTAAGAAAATTTTCTAAAAATTTATTCTTCAAACCCAATATGACTCATGCGTATTAGCCGTATGCTTGGGTATGAGTGGTTTGGTCCTATCGTATGCTAACCAGTGTTAGTTGGTGGGATGGTTTTGGTTATTGGAATAGGTACGACTTGGAGGTGTGATTTGTAAGGGTTTGGTATAAGGCATATCAGGGACTCATATGGTGGGCAGTGTTTGATCCTTTTAGTAGCTTATTCTGCCAGGAATACGGGTTATGGGTATGGATCATATGTTGTGGTTACGACTTAGTTGTATGATTCGTATACTAGACAGTGTTTGATACAAGGTTTGAGGCTTAGATACTAATAATGGATAATAATTAAATAGTAGGGTATGACTCGTATGGGTCAGTTGTATCCCTATATTGGGGTTTTTAAGGGATTTAAGTGGAGGTATTATGGAAATTTCCCTACTTACCCTAATTAGGACCCATGAATTCTAATGGATGTAGGAGGTTATTTACCCTATTATTATATTCATTAACACTTATAAGCTATTCCAAAACATCTTATAACTCTCTTAATAACTTGTGGGGCAAGAAGGCTAGGGTTTTATCTTACGGATTGCTTTGGGGCTTGTGTTGGTGATTTCTTCCCATCAATTCTTTAGTATAAGGCATGATTCTCTTCCCTCATTGTAATTTCAACTAAATGGATGGTTTGTATAATTGATTTCATGGTTTTACTATTTCATGATTATGGTTTTTAACTATTATTTAGCGGTTTTGATATTGAATGGTTGGTTATGCTTTCCTATGGTTTTATATATGCTTTTATATGCACTAATAATGGATGGACAATTGGATTTTATGGTAATGATTTAATGGTCTTTGGAATTAGTTCTGGTTATATTATGCCCCCAAGATGTTTGATAAAATTCTTATAAAGATATGTTCATTACACTAAGTTCTTTTAAGGGAACTCTTGCATGTTTTAAACTTGATAAAGGATTTATACCTGGTTTAAATCATTTGAAAAGACTAAATGCTAAATGATTATGCTTATGGAGAACATGAAAGTCTCCTAAGTATATTTAATATGGTATATGAAAGTGCACCAAAGGCCCACTTAACCTAAGTGGTTTGACTAAGGATATTACTTGCAAGTAAGGGGTGATATGACAATACCACTAATATTGGCCTTGGTTAATAAATTTTAAATGGATTGTTTGGACGTGGTTTTAATTGGTCATTAATTGTGGGGTGTGTAGCTAAGCCGTGAAAGGTGGCGGTCCTTGGGGGGACCAAAACTGAAAACTTATATTTGTCGATATGATGGGTCTTGATGACCATGTACGTGTGTCATATTTTATATTGGTGGATGTACTGTTTATCCTATGATATATTCAGTGGTCATGTATCTACACACACTGGGCATTTTCAGTAAAGGGAGCTGAGCCCATATGGCTCGTGGACCTAGGTAAATATTTTAAGTGCATGCTAAACCTAGTTCCCTTTACCAACACATATATATGTATGATTGTATGCATTATTGTTCGTTTTACTTGGTTTTATAAATGGCTTTATCGTATACTTATCCTTAGATTCGTGCTAACGGTGACTTGCAAACCCCGCCTATTAGAGGCTATAT
This sequence comes from Capsicum annuum, assembly GCF_002878395.1. Taxonomy (NCBI): domain Eukaryota; kingdom Viridiplantae; phylum Streptophyta; class Magnoliopsida; order Solanales; family Solanaceae; genus Capsicum; species Capsicum annuum. Next base: position 2,647 of record NW_025869505.1, read on the forward strand.
ACCCACGCTATATAGGAACCAACTATTCTACTCCTCCTGTTTAGCACACGAATTTGGTATTAGTATTTGGGCTGAAGTGGTGATCTTCTAATCTTTTGGGAGATATTATTTCATGTTATAAATTTCTTTAGACATTTCTCTTTTATTTTGGATATTGGTTTTGGCCATGGTTGGGGGGCATTGTACCAATCAAAAGTTTTTTACTCTTTTTGATAAAGGCTTTGTGGTACTTCTGGGGGTTGGTAGGGTAGGATCAGTATTGGTGTCGACTTTGGCATTTTAGTAAGTCAGTGGGGTAGCATCATTAGATGATATTGTTATTTGTTCCATTCGATTTCATTTTAGGTTTGATTTTAACATTATATTTTGGTATTCCTTTTTGTTTATGGTCTATGGTTTGGTTTGGTATGGTTGGGCAGTTGGTGCAGTATAGTTGGACTTAGTTAGGTCAGTCATAGTTGTGACCCTAACCTAGCATCTTTATGAGAACAATAACACTATTTTGTTATATATTTGAAATTTAGCCCATCTAAGGATGTACATAGGTGGTTAGGTTGGGTAATAGGGGGCGGGCCCAGGTCCTTGTTGGACTTGGGATGCCTATACAATAATTCCTAGGGTCGGGTTATGTAAAGTTGGTATTAGAGATTAGGTTCATGGTCAACTGGGAAGTCCACAAAGCTGTGTCGAGTAGAGTCTCTTTTAGGGGTATAAAGAATACCATAATCATAAGAGAGAGGCTGCAAGACATTTAGGAATATTTCACTTTCTTAGTATTCAGTCTTCAAGCTTGAGTTCTCAATCCTTAAATCTCTTTTAATCTTTATTTGTTTGTCTTTTAGATCATGCCTCCTAGATCTGGAACATAAGAAAATTCTTCCATCCCATCTGGGGATAATGCTGAAAGAGTACGTCTTACGTCTGGAGTACATCTTTGATCTCATGGTCCTATTCCTAATGGTACTGCATTTCCTTTTATTCCAGATAGTTCTTCTCATGTCCCTCAGGGCAACGTGATGAATGCAGAATTTTGGCAGTCTATTCTTGTCATTGCCTAATTGGTTGCTGCTCAGGCTGAGTGAGGTGCGATTGGTGCTTTGTTTGCTGAGGCCACAAGGGTTGGTCAATTTATGAAAATGTCCTCCAACTTTTACTGGGGTGAAGGTGGAAGAGGATCTATAAGGCTTCTTGGATGATATGGAAAAAATCTTTCGAATGATGTAGGCTACTAATATAGAGAGGGTTAACTTTGCAACTTATCAGCTCAAGGATGTTACTTATTAGTCGTATGAGGAGCAGGATAGGGATAGAGGTGATATGGAAAAGGAAGGGTTATGGGAGGCCTTTTCTAATGCCTTCTTGGATCAGTTTTTTTCTTAAGAGTTGAGGAAAATAAAGATAAAGGATTTTATGAACCTCAGGTAGGGGAGGATATTTGTAAAGGAATATAATTTAAAGTTACATTAGCTATCAAGGTATGCTCTTAATTTAGTGGCCGATATGAGGTGGAGAATAAGGATATTCCCTTATGGGTTGAATAGAAATTTGATTTTAGAGAGAAAAACTGCCTAGCTGATTAAAGATATGGACATCTCGAGGTTTACTATTTATATGCATCAGGTTGAGGATAAGAAAAAAAAGCAAGCGGAGTTTGGGGATAGGCAGGGAAAGATGAGTTGGTTTTCTGTTCAGGAAGGTGCTCAGTCTCAAGGCAGTAGGGATGGTGGAAAGTGGTAGAAAAAAAGTGGGGGAGTTTGGGCTCCTTTTCTGCTAGTGCTCCTTATCGTCGGGAGACATGCATCATCAAGGTGGTGACAATTCTTAGGCATAAGTTACACAATCTCAGGCAAGCAAAGGTCAGTCAGTTTTTTTGCATCCTTCTTGTCGATTCTATGGTCATCTTCATTGGGGTTATTGTGAGGAAAGAAGGAACAAATGCTTCAAGTATGGCCAGGTAGGCCATCAGCTCAGGGATTTTCCGGTCAATAAGGTTTCTACGGGTGAAAATAAGATTCCTATGGCTTTATCTTCTACTCCTACACCTGGTGGGGTGGTATATGATTCTATTACTTCTCCTGGTTCTAGTGTTTGTTAGAAAAGGTTGTATGCTTTGGCATCCCCATAAGAATCTGAGGCATCACCTGATGTCATTACTGGTATGTTACAACTTTTCTCTCATGACGTATATTGTTTTCTTGATTTAGGGTATACTCTTTCTTATGTGACTTTTTATGTGGCTGTGTCTTTTGGTTTCAATCCAAAAGTTATCTCGAATCCTTTTACAATTTCTACCCTGATAGGTGACTCGGTTACTGCTGAGAGAGTTTATAGGGGGTGTGGTAGCTGTTGGTGGCACAAAGACCATGGTAGATTTGTTTAATTTGGATATGGTAGATTTTGATATAATCCTAGGTATGGATTGGTTGCATTCTTGTTATGCATCTCTGGATTATCGGACCCGTAGGGTTATCTTTAAGTTTTCTAGTGAATAGGTTATAGCATGGGAAGGTAGTTACTTATCTCCTACGGGGCATTTATTTCTTATCTTAGAGCTTGGAGGTTAATCTCTAAGGGATATCTTGATCACTTGGTTCGAGTTAAAGATTCTAACTCGAAATGTCCTTTTGTCTTTGGTCCTTGTAGTTAATGAGGTTCCAGAGGTCTTTCTGGATGATCTTCCAGGTGTTCCTACGGATAAGGAAATAGAGTTTAGTATTGATTTTCCTTTAAAAACTCTTCCAATTTCTATTCCTACATATAGAATGGCTCCAACTGAGTTGAGAGAACTCAAGGAGCAACTTAAATGTCTTCTGGATAAGGGGTTTATTTATCTTAGTGTTTCTTCATGGGATATACCAGTGTCATTTGTGCACAAGAAGGATGGTTCTCTTCAAATATGCATTGACTATAGGTAGTTGAACAAAGTGACAATCTAGAAAATGTATCATCTTCCCCGAATAGATGATTTATTTGACAAGTTACTAGTTGCCAAGTTCTTCTCTGAGATAGATCTTCGGTATGGGTACCATTAGCTTAAGATTAGGGAGGTGGAATCCTTAAGACGAATTTTCATACTCGGTATGGGCATTTTGAGTTCTTGGTGATATTATTTGGATTGACTAATACTTCGACAATATTTATGGACTTGATGAACAGGGTTTTCAGGCAACATTTGGATCTCTCCATTATTGTTTTTATTGATGACATTCTGGTTTATTTAAAGAGTAAGGTGAATCATGTTAATCAACTCTGTGTGGTGTTACAGAACTTAAAAGTACAATATTTGTATGCTAAGTTCTCTAAGTATGAGTTCTGGTTGAACGCTGTGACTTTCTTGAGTCATGTAATTTCTAGTGAAAGGATCATAGTGGATCTGTAGAATGTTGTTGTGGTGAAGAGGTGGCCTAGGCCCACGACTCCATCCAATATTTGTAGCCTCTTATGTTTAGCCGGGCATTATAGGCAGTTTGTGGAAAGCTTTTCTTTGATAGCTGTTCCTTTGACTAAGTTGACTCAGAAAAATGCTAAGTTTTCTTGGTTGGATGCTTGTGAAGGGTGTTTTGACAAGTTGAAGGATAAGTTGACTTAGGCTCCAATCCTGTCCTCTTCAGAAGGTAATGATGGGTTTGTAGTTTATTATGATGCATTTTGGGTTGGGTTTGGTTGTGTTTTGACATAGCATGGGAAGGTAATTGCCTATGCTTACAGGCATTTGAAGGTACATGAGAGGAATTATCTTAGTCATGATTTAGAGTTGTTCACAGTTGTGTTTGCTTTGAAAATATGACGACATTATTTCTATGATGTTCATGTGGATATCTTTTCTGATCACAAGAGTCTTCAGTACGTGTTCACTCAGAAAGAGCTTAATCTCAGGCAGAGAAGGTGGCTTGAGATTCTCAAGGATTATGATATGAGTGTTCACTACCACCCAGGTAAGGCTAATGTGGTTGCTGATGCTCTTAGCAGGTTATCCATGGGGAGTTTGGCTCACGTGGAGGAAGGCAAGGGAGAATTGGTGAAGGATATTCACCGCTTGGCTAATTTTGGAGTTAGTCTCTTGGACTTTAAGGATGGTGGTGTGATGGTGCAAGGAGTGGTTAGGTCATCTGTTGGTGTATTTATTAAAGAGAAGCAAGTACTGGATCCTGTCTTGATTAAAATCAAGGGTGATTTTGGTGGACAAAAGGTAGTGGTGTTTGAGATCAGTGGTGATGGTACTTTACGGTACCAAGGGAGGTTGTGTGTTCTTGATGTCGATGGGCTCCTGTAAAGGGTTTTGGCTGAGGCGCATGAGTCGTGCTATGTTTTTCATCCTGGCTCAACTAAGATGTATCATGATCTTAAAGAGATCTACTGGGGGAATGACATGAAGAGGGATGTGGCTAATTATGTGGCCAAGTGCATGGTGTGTCAATAGGTCAAGGTTGAGCACATGAGGCCAGGAGGGTTGTATCAAGAAATTGAGTTGCTTGAATGGATATGGGAAGTGATTGATAATGCTCAACTTACACATCAATTTAAGTGTAAGGCGGTTGTTGTCAATATATTTATGCAACTTTGGAGTTGGGATCCAATCTATGAGGAACAATGCGAGTGGCAATCAAGTTAATTCAAAATAATAGATAGTAGTGGTATAAATGATTATAAAATGAGGGAGACAAGTGTCTACACTAATGTTTCTTTTAGTTTTTTTTCTAGCATAAATTCGTGGATTTGAATAATTAGAGTTTTCGCAATTATGCACGGATCTTGGAATTATTTGTTACTAAGGTAATGACATGTGGATGCTAATAGTTAACTTTGGTATTAGTAGGTCAAGTGCGGGTAGGTTTGGTTATAGGTTTTGATGCTAGTCTTTCAACAAAACACCAAACTTTCACCCATTGATTCTTTCAAATACTTAATGGGTTGTTCAACAATTGGTAACTACAACCTCAATCTAGGCTTTCATATTTCTAGGATAATTCCATGGTATAGTCAATTTTACAACTACCCTTATGTCTAAGATAGTGATAGATTAACAAACTACACACATGATTATCTACCATTGCCTTAGTCTCCACATCTCTCTTTCAAGGATGACGTGGATTTTTAAATTTCACCCAAAACCTTTCTTTCGAAGATGGCCTTGAGATTTTCAGATCTTGGAGCTTTCACTCATCAAACCCATGTGGGTATTTGGGGATTTCACCCATAGATCCCAACCAAGTTAGCATAGCAATGATAAAACCCATCAACATAAATTACCAAATAGAAGCTAACAATAACCAGACATACAAACTTAGATCCCTATTCACACATAACCCTAAGAGGGAGATTTACCTATAAATAATACAAATAAGCATAGATATACCCATAATCTCTATTGAAATGACTTTTTGAAGGTTAAGTGAATGTTACTTCAAACTTTGCACTCCCACAAATCAACAATGGAAGTGAGCTATTACTCCACTTAGAAGGTCTCCATTTTATTCTTCACCCAAAATTTATACAATAATTCTTTTCCAAGTATGGAGGCTATCCACTCAAGAGCTAAATCTAAAAATTTGGGGAATATGGAATATCATCAATAATTGAAGGGTTTGAGTTTTTTTGTCAAAATTAGGATCATCCACATGCGTTTCCTGATTTGCCCTTGGGCTGAAATCTTCGACTAAGCCGCTATCACACAATCTTGACCGCGACCGCGGCCTCTACAATCATGATAGACTTACACAACCGCAATTGGTTGACCCTTCTTGACTACCATGATTGCGGTCAGAAGACCGTGACCACGGTAACTGAGGTCCTTCTACTCCAGGTCTTCAGTTGCACTTTCTTGCTCCCTTTTTGATCATTTTCAGCTCTAATCCATATCTTTCTATCTCCTCAACTCTGCCTATAAAGAGTGGATATTAGTGCGTTAAATCACAATTATGTCTTGTTTATTCATTTAAAATAAGATAATGTATCCAAATATTGAGTGCAAATGGGTGGTAAAAGCACCACTCATCAGTGATCACTATGTACTTTATTATTGGTATTCCTTAATCTCAGAATCAGTATGATTTGATTTTGGTCATCATTGATAGGATGACTAAGTCTACATAGTTTTTGCCAGTGCAGACTACCTTTTGGATGAAGCATTATGTGCGATTGTATCTTTAGGAGATTGTGAAGCTGTATTGGGTACCTAATTTGATTATCTTTGATCATGGTATGTAGTTTACATCACATTTTTGGTGGTCATTTCAAAAAGGGTTGGGGAGTAAGGTTAGTCTGAGTACTGATTTTCATCCATAGTCAGATGGGAAAGCGGAGAGAACTATTTAGACATTGGGTTGAACATCTATCTTTGGTGGAGTTTGATTACAACAATAGCTATCATTTGAGTACTGGTATGCCTCCTTTTGAGGCATTCTATGGTAGGAGGTGCAAATCTCCTATTGGGTAGTTTAAGCTTTGAGAAGTGGACATGTTTGGTCCGTATTTGGTTTATCAGGCGATGGAGAAGGTCAAGGTGATTCGTGATAAGCTTAAAGATACCCAATGGTTCAAAAAGTCCTATGAAGATTTTAGGCATAGAGACTTGGAGTTTGAGGTCGGGGATAGGGTATTCCTCAAGGTATCTCCTATGAAGGGAGTGGTGTAGTTTGGAAAAAAAAGGAAACTCAGTCCTCGGTCCATTGGTCCTTATGTGATTTTTTGGAGAGTGAGCAATGTTGATCATGAGTTGGAGTTTCTATCTAGCTTAAGTTTGGTTCATCTGGTCTTTCATGTTTCTATGTTGAGGAAGTGTATTGGTGATATTTCTTTAATTGTTCCTTTGGAAGGATTGGGTATTTTGGATTCTCTATGTTAAGAAGAGGTACTGATTAAGATATTTGATAGGAAAATTTGTCAGTTGCGAACCAAGGATGTGTCTTCAGTTAAGGTTCTATAGAGGAACCATATGGTGGAAGAAGATACTTGGGAAGCAGAAGAGGACATAAAGTCCAAGTATCCACATTTGTTTTCTGCTCTTGGGATTCATGCTGAAGGTATGTATCTTGAACACATCTTTATATCTAAGTTTGATTAAGAAAAGATTAATATCTTTGCCTTTTTCTTTTCAAACTTTGTTAAAAAGATGTTTGATGATGAAAATGGCTCAGTGTGTGGTACCCCTACCTTGTCCGTCATTCGGGACGAATGTTCCTAGTTGGGGAGACTAAAACATCTTGGGTTTTGACCCTTAGAAAATTTCCTGGAAATCCATTCTCCGGACTCAATATGACTCATAGGTATGAGTCGTATGTTGGGGAACGAGTGGTATGATCATGTCGTATGCTGACCAGTGTTAGTTGGTGGGATATTTTTGGTCACTATAATGGGTACGACTTAGAGGTGTGAGTCGTAAGGGTTTGGTATGAGTCATATTAGGGACTCGTAGAGTGGGCAATGTTTGATCCTCCTAGTATCTTATTCTATTAGGGATACGGGTTATGGGTATGGATTATATGCTGTGGTTATGACTTGATTGGATGAGTCTTATATTGGACAGTGTTTGATCCAAGGGTTAAGATTTGGATACAAGTGGTAGATAACAATTGTATAGGAGGGTACAACTCATATGGGTTAGTCGTATTCCTGTGTTGGGTTTTTTAAGGGATTTAAGTGAGGTTATTCTGGACATTTCCCTACTTACCCTAATTAGGACTCACAACTTCTAATATACTTAGTAGGCTATTTACCTTATTATTCTATCCATTAACACTTAGAAACTATTCCAAAACATCTCATAATTCTCTCAATAGCTTTTGGAGCAAGAAGGCTAGGATTTTATCTTACAGATTGCTTCGGGGCTTGTCTTGGTGATTTCTTTCCATCAATTCTTCAGTATAAGGCATGATTCTCTTCCCTCATTATAATTTCAACTCAAGGCATTGATTATATGATTGATTTCATGGTTTTACTATTTCATGATTATGGTTTTCAATTATTATTTAGGGTTTTGATATTGAATACTTGGTTATGGTTTCCCATGGTTTTAATCATGCTTTTATATGGATTAATGGTGGATTTGGACAATTTGATTGCATGGTAATGGTTTAATGTCCTTTGGAATTGGTTTTGGTTATATTATGACCCCAAGGTTTTTTTATAAAATGCTTATAAAGATATGTTCATTACATTGAGATCTTTTAATGGAACTGTTGTATGTTTTAAACTTGATAAAGGATTTATACATGGTTTAATTGGCTTGAAAAGTCTAAAGGATAAATGGTTATGCTTATGGAGAACATGGAAGTCTCCTAAGTGGATTTCATATGGTATATGGAAGGGCACCTAAGGTCCTTTTAACCTAAATAGTCTTTCTATGGATATTACTTGTAAGGGGTAGTATGACGATACCACTAATATTGGCCTTAGTTAATAAATGGTAAATGGATTTCTTGGACACAGTTTTAATTGGGCATTATTATTGGGGTGTGTATCTATTCCATGGAAGGTGGAGGTCCCAGGGGGACTAAAACTAAAAATTCATATTTGCCGATATGAGGGGTCTTGATGACCATGTGCGTGTGTCACATTTTATATTAGGGGATGTACTAGTCATCCCATGGGATATTCCCTAGTCATGAGGCTACACGTACTGGGGCCCTTTCAGTAGGAGGAGCTTAACCCATATGGCCCATGGGTGGTTAGGACGATAAAGCTTCACAGCCCAGGTAAAGATTTTAAGTGCATGCTAAACCTAGTTCCCTTTCCAGGCACTTATATATGTAGGGTCGTATGCATTATGGATGGTTTTACTTGGTTTTATAACTGGCATTATTTTATACTTATCTTGAGATTCATGCTAGTGGTCACTCTCTAACCCCATCTACTAGCGGTTGTATACCCACGCTATGCAGGAACCGACCACTCTACTCCTCCTGTTTAGCACACAGATTCGGTATCAACATTTGGACTAAAGTAGTGAGCTTCCATTCTTTTAGAAGGTATTATTTCATATTATTGATTTCTTTAGACATTTTTCTTTTATTTTGGATACTGGTTTGGCCATGATTGGGGGCATGCTCCAACCAAATTTGTTTACTCTTTTGGATAGAAGGTTTGTGGTACTTCTGGGTGTTTGAATGAGCGGGATCAGTATTGCTGTCAGTTTTGGCATTGGAATAAGTCGGTGGGCTTACATCATTGGATGATATTGTTTGTTGTTCCATCCTATTACATTTTAGGATTGATTTTCATATTATATTTTGGTACTCCCTTTGGTTTATGGTCTATGGTCTATGGTTTGGTTTGGTATGGTTGGGCAGTTGGTACGGTACGGTTAGACTCAGTTGGGTCGGTCACGGTTGTGACCCTAACCTAGAGTCTTAATAACAACAATAACACTCTCTTGTTATATGTTCGAAATTCAGCCCATCTAAGGCTAGACATAGGTGGTTGGGTTGGGTAACTAGGGGATCCCCGGTCCTGGTTGGACTTACGATGCCCATTACGACAAGGTCCAGGGTCGGGTCGTCTCATTAGTGAAACCCTAGCCTTCCCTTACCAAAGAGCCTTAAAGAGAATTATAGAGTGTTTTAGAGAGTTTTCTAAGTGTTTAATGATAAAATAATAGGGTAAATAACCTTCCAAGTGGTTTAATAGTCGTGGGACCTTTATTGGTTAAATGTGGAAATGTTTGGATTGCCCCCACTTAAACTGCATAAAAATTCTATCATAGGGTACGACTATACAATACCGATCGTACCCTCCGATATGAGTGGAGTACCAGTCGTACCCTAGGCCTCCTTCTTGGACCCAACACTATCCAACATATGATGTACCCAAACTAAGTCGTACCCAAGCATACGAATAGTACCCTTGATCCGTACCACTGATAGAATAGAGTCATAAGATATTTGAACACTATGAGTCCATGATACAACTCATACCCTAGCTTACGGCTCATGGTGAGCCACTCGTACTCAGATCTATGTTATTTTACTAAGTATCAGATCAAGTGAAAGAAATAACCAAACGAAACGACCTGTATCCAACTATATGACTTGTTCCAACCCAAGTCGTACCAATTCCAGAAAGAAATCCAACCCACCAACCACCACTGCTCAGCATATGACCAAGGAATACCACTTGTACCCCATTATACGACAGGTACCCAACAGTCGTATGTTGTCTAGAACCTAGAAATCCATAAGATTTTCTAAGGATCCCAAACCCAGGGTGTTTCACGAAGTGACATATGGCACAATCCTATGCATTTACCTTTTTTATTTATTTTATGAAAAAGGAACACATATAACCCCAAACTATCATTAATGATACATTTATACCCTTTGTTATACTTTGGACACGTATATGCCCCTGTAATTAATTGTTTGGCTTGTATATCCCTCTATACTAATAGAGGGACACATGGCACAATCCTATGCATTTACCTAAATTTTATTTATTTTGCCAAAATTAAATTAATCCACCCAACTATCCATCCCTATACCCAATTTAGACTAAAAATTAAAAACTTAAACCAATTAACTGAAATTAAACTAACCGAATGCAACTATAATATCTAACCCAATCCGAAATTAAAGATGCTTTCAAAGACAAATATCAACCAAATAAAGATCATGATCCAAACCCGCTGGGAGTGACACCCACACTACTCACCCAGTGGGAGAACCGTACATCTCATCTTTAAATAAACACTAAAAAAATACCACAACTAATCCATTAATAAAGATATTCAAGTCTAAATCCACAAACATAAGTCAACTAAATGCGGAACATTGTGCTTAAATAAAAACAATCACTAAGACTCAAAAGTCATTTATAGCAAAACATATGAGATTGTCAAGAAGGGGATGAAACTCCAAAACTAAAATGAAAAACATAAGTCCAGGAATAAGACTATGTCATCCAAGAAGGATCCACGGTAGCCTAAAATATGTTGCTCACCCTTGAATCCAAAATCAATCATTGGAGTAACAAGCGAGGTCTCGTATGATCCACTTGAATATACGTTGTACTCACAAAAGTAAGAGCAGTTACCATATCAACAAACAATAAAAAAAACATAATGATAGGATCATTTGGCCAACCCAAGATGAGAGTATGAACACTTGACTAAAATATAGTACAACAAGTTAATCCATGTCAAATAACATACACTTTTCACAACAAGTATCAAATAAATAAGTTAGAATTTCATCAACAAGTCATCATATTATCACCAAGTCAAGTTTAGACAAGTCAATTCAAGGCAAATCAAGATGTTAACCAGTTATTAGTCGTTAGAAAATTTATTTTCCGGTTCACTCATGAAACCATTAAACACACCTGACCCTCGTACATACGTACTATGGATCATACATCTACCCTCTATCCAGGAAATATAGGGGATACTTTGCATCCATGTACTAAACCCCAGGCAAAAGTGTCTACCAACCTTGTTTCACCAATAACCCATGAGAATGTTCCAAATATCAAAAGATTCCACATTTAGCAATGAGGTCAGTCAAAATCATACAACATCGTAGATCATTTGGATTGACCATACCAAATGACATGTACTAAAAAGCCATACTACAAAGTAGTTAACATGCACATGTAACGAAAATTAGATTGAACTACAATGCCATTACTGGCCTCGAACCAAGCTTGCACAACTACTCTAAGCCAAAGCTTTGACCTTCTGTGCAATTTTTGCTTCCACTTGGTCTAGAATACGGATGTAATCATATACTTAATTAAATGACCTATGATATTGGGAATTAACTCACACCTAACCCTAAAGTAAAGTTCATGATTATTTCCTTTCCATTCTAGAATTTTTCTACTATAATTCACCTAAAGATACCAATTCCTTAGATAAATTAGTGAATTAATGCACTGCAAGAGTAAATTAATTGTTTATAATCAAAACTCATTAAATTATTACTTACTTCTCCCCCTTGCACCAAAACAACCAAAATTAGCCTTAAAACCCTCTCAAACTCCGTAAATTAGCAATTCTAAGACTTAAATATCAATTACTAGTTAACGGGGAAGAAATCCTTACCTTTAAGATGTCAAAAAATGAAAATCTGATAAACCCAAAATTTCTCCTTCTTTGACCAAAATATCTGAGACTTGCTGTTATAGCGGCCGTTTTTGGGTTTGACTGCCGCTATAGCGGGAATTTCTCTACTATATTGATGGTTCCTATAGTGGTGTGCATGCCACTATAGCAGCTTCTTTGGGACAAAATGCCTAGTTTCACCCATAAATCTCAATTTTTGCAACACACCTTAAACCAGCGGCATTCCAAATAATGCCCTTTATGCTAAGATTAATTCCAGGTGTTCTACTCACCCAAATTTGATTTTTTAAATTTCTATGGTTCCTTATTGTATTAGCTAACTAGAATCAAATTAAGCACCACCAAACATGCCCAAATCATTCCTATATTTCCCTAGACCATACCTCACTCCAATTTTGCTCGAAACTAGCCTTGTCTGGAATTAATAACCATAAAACAGGGAAGAATTTTAACATAGGATTTTCAATGGAAGGTTTATAGATAACAACATATATGGTCATTGCAATAGATACCTATTTATACATCATTCATCCCCAAGAAATCAAATGCAAAAAACAGGCTAAAATAAGAAGAAAACAAAGTATCTGTATCCTCAAACAATTCAGAGTACTTGTTCCACATGTCCTTCTATGTTTCCCAAGTGGCTTTCTCAACTAGCAGTTGTTTCTATTGAACCCTAACCGAATGAATTTACTTCATACTTAATTTCAAAATATACCAATCTAGAATCACTACTAGTTCATCTTCGTAAGCCAAGTCCTTATCCTGAAAAACCAAGTCCCACTTAATGATGTAATCTCTATCCCCCATAATACCTTTTAATCATAGAGACATGAAATACCTGATGAACTCTAGAAAATCTCGGTAGTAGAGCTAACTTGTACGCAGCTGGATCCACCTCTTTAAAAACCTCAAACTAATATACCAAGGTTTGAGTTTGACCTTTTTACCGAACCTCATGACTTCTTTCATGGGAGACACCTTAAGCAAAACTTGTTCCCCAACCTTTAAGTCTATGTCTCTTACCTTATGGTTCACATACTCTTTCGGCCTATTTGTGCAAAAAATAACTTGGTTTTAAAGAACTTACATTCTCTTGAACCTCATTTACCAAATAAATGCCTAAAGGTTTAACATCTCTAGCCTCAAATGAAATGACCTGAACTGAGGCCTTATCATAATGGGCAATTTTAAGCCCAACCCAGATCGAAGATCGCCCCCGATGCCCAACCCAACCTACCAAAACATATTTCTTGGGTTGGATGAACTCCGAACATACATCAAGATAGAGTAATTAACATGTAATGAATTTAGGGGCCAACTAAACTACATCAACCCATCTAATAACCGAAACCACTAACCATACCAAAACCATAAACCAAAACGAAAATGATAGACCAATATGTATGTATGTATATATGTATATATATATATATATAACTTGATTAATCCGTTCCCAAGTCCACAGTTGTCCATACAAAGCCTTTAAACCAAAACCAAAGAGTACCTAGTTGGGATATGCCACCGAGCCATAGACAAAAACCAAGTCTATGAAAATAGGAATATATGTAAAGTAATCCATGACAGAAATAGATGCCTTTTGAAATCTGGAAGTTCACCACTTCAATACAACACCGACTGTTCCCAAATCCAACCAATATGAAAAAGGAGTAGTATGGCCGAATCCTACATCGCGTGGGGATACAGCCGCTCAAAGATGGGTTAGCGGGTGAATGCTAGCATGCACTCAGGATAAGGAGAAAATAATGCCAACCTTTAAAACCATGTAAACCAACCATATGTATTCACAACCATACACACACACACACATATATATATATAAGTTGGGAAAAGAAACTGGGTTTTGCATTCCCTTAAAACTATTAACCTGGGTATGCGTAACTTAACCATCCTAAAACCACCCATGATCTATATGGGTCCAGTGTCACCCCTTGGATGGGCCTAGATGCGTGTAGCTGCATGAATTGGAGATACCATAGGAGTAAGGGATTCTTGTGTATCCTTCTATCCCATGATACATATATACAAGTGTTAGGGGATTTCCATGCACCCCTAAAGTATAGGGTTTCCATGCCAAATCCTCATGTCGGCAAAGATAAGTTTCAAGTATCCATCCATTGGACTCACACCTTCACGATTAGGTATCACATCCCGCCATTATTTCCCAATCAAAACTATTACCATCCAACCAAACCATTATTCCATTTATTAGCAACCAAGGATACTACAAGTGGTATGGTCATATCGACTATATCTTGCAAATAATGTTCTTAGCCAACCTTAGGGGATTCCCATATACCCCATTTGTTACATTATTTAGTTTACTTCAGGAATTCCTATGTACCCCATAAGTACATCATTATTAAGCTTACTTGGGGGATTCCCGTGTACCCCACAAGTATTTAATTGTTTTGCTTTGCTTGGGGGATTCCCTTGTACCCCACAAGATATTCAACATTCAAACCAATTTCATTATTTCATTCACTTGGGGGATTCCATCCCCCGAATATATTTGATACCTATCAAGGATTTACTATTTAACCACCCCAAACCATTCATACCATTAAAACCATTCCAAAACCTTCCAAATCAATTTAGGGTTCCATTACCAACCATACCAAGCAGTAGTTCCAATGAAAGTTCAACAATAAAGTAAAAACATGATCTTACATACTTTATCAAACATGTTGATGACATACCTTTATCTAGACCAAAACCCAATAATAAACTATCAAAATAAGGGTTAACCATTACCCATTTGGTAAAACACAATCAACAACCACCCACATATGCAAATCCTCACCAAAAACATGTGAAAACACAATTTAAACCAACATTCAACAATATGCATAAAAACCCTCATCATATGTTTCCAAAACCATCATTTATGATTCATAAGTCAATGTTTAA
>NW_025869506.1:0-5283 GCF_002878395.1 Capsicum annuum
ACCAGGAGGAGCATCAGGGTACTTGCGAGGAAAACCGGGAGGAACATTAGGGTAATTCCGAGGAAAACAAGGAGGAGCATCAGGGTACTTTGGAGGTAAGCTGTCACGGCCCGAGCCGGGACCCTAGTCATGACGAGCATCCCGAACCATGAAGATCCGGAACACCCTTCTCTATCTGGTAATCATGCACAACATTCATAAAACAAAGAAAATACGAAAATAGAAATCTAATACGGAAACATGGTCAATCTAAATGTAATCATGATACTTGTAACACCCCACATTTTTGGGCTAGAACGAAAACCGTCGTTTCTATGCGTAGATGATCCAAAAGCCATAAATCCTATGCAAATTTGGTATGTTATCAATTATGTAGTGTATAAATATAGTTGAGCATGAATTGAGATCATAGAGGTCCCCTAACTCAAGGATGAGTTGAAAACTTTCCTAACGTTCGAGTTTTAGTGAGCGTCAAAACTTGGGTCAACTTCAAACGACCATAACTCGTTGTATATGACGAACTGGGTGGCATACTGTATATCAAATGAAAGCTCTTTGAATTAGCTTTCCAGCTATACCAATTTTGTTAAATTTCGATAAGCGAGTGAGAAGTTAGACCATCATAAACAACTCAATTCATGGATTTCAACTTGTATGCTAATGTAGTTTCATGAAATACACATAAAGATTCCAACTTGGGAATCATACAACAACAATTCCATGAACATAATCAATTCACAACATAAACATCATGATATACAATTTAGAATAAAGGAATCCATAAATCAACACTACGCATACCTTAGTTCGTGATTCCACGAAGATTGACGGAGAGATTCTTGAAAATTGACGGTGAATCCCATAGAAATTGAACCTTCTATGAAAACCCTAGGGCTTGTTCTTGAGGGATTTTGAGAAAAATTTAGTATATGTTGCTGAATTATGACCAAATCTCGTGTTTTTGGGCTTATAGAGGGTGAGGAAATTGACCCTTTTTCCCTTGAAATTTCAGAGCTAGAATGTTGAAAACTGGACCCCCACCGGAGTGACCATAGCGGCACCCTGCCTGGACCCAGGGAACCTAGGGCGGCGCCCTGCTTATAGCAGTGCTGACCCTGGGCGGAGCCCTGCTTATAGGGCGGCGCCCTGCTTCTAGGGTCGCGTCGCGAGGGCTAATTAACCCAATTAGGGGTCGCAACGCGGGGCCTATTCTCACACAGTTGTAGCTTCTTAAGGATCAAGGGTCATTTTGGTCCTTTCCCCTCGACCCCAATCATCAAAAACACCAAATTTCAGCCCTCAATAACCAAAAATACACTCCTTTCTCTCAAATCCTCTTAAGAACATTCCCAAGGGTTCCAAACTAAAAACCAAAATAGCCAAAGATTCAACCGTGAGTTTTAGAAGATAATTAGAGATTCGGAATCCCCAATCCGCAAGCTTCAAGAATCATCCATTATTCTTCGTAATCGAGGTACGCAGGGTTTTCCTAAATTCTCATGGGCATAAAAAAATCATGTTTTAGAATGGGGTTTTTGAATTATGAACATATTCATGTTTTTGGAAGTTTTAATGACATTGTTTTGGCCTTCCCTAAAGTGATTTGACCGTTTATATGTATATGTTTCAATCTTGAGAGCATGAATTCCTCGTTTTGTGAGTTTTCCTATTTTCATATGATACGAATTGTTTTGAAAAGAATGATATGATTTTTGAACACGCAAGAGAGGGTTGTAAATGTTGAATATGCATATAATAAAAGAGTGCATGGATTTGCCAAAAGCACATGACCACCATATGTTTGATGAAAGTTTTGCATGATTTTGACTTGAGTTTAGGAACATGAAATCTCTTCTGCAAATTACATGTTTGGGTGGTCTGAAAACTATATTTTTGTGAAAGATCATGCTTATGACATTATGGCTCAGAAATAGGTCTTGCAAGTCTTGGAGCGACGACACCAATTCGGATTTTGCCATGATAATTCAGGACAAATTTAATGCATGTTTGAAACCAGAGATGTTGAAATTAGAAACATGCATGATTCAGAACAGGATAAAAATTGGGCATAAAGAGAGCTTAGGTGGTTCCTCGAAGAAGGCATGATTCAGAACAGGATAAAAATTGGGCATAAAGAGAGCTTAGGTGGTTCCTCGAAGAAGGCATGAGTTCAGACAACTCATTGCCCAAAACCGTGATTTACCGATCCGAGTTTATATATTACGCTGGCCTAGAGCCCTGTGGCATATCAGATTCAGGAACTCAAACCCTTGCGGCACACTCGAGTTGAAGGCTTCCCCGCCGAGTCAATGGTAGATTCCATACCGCCCGTGGAATATCAGACTTGTAGGGGATACCACCTAACTCAGAAGTAATACGCAGATCAGAATTTTAAGTTTACAGACAGGTTATATGTTTTCAGGAAGTGCCCATGTGTTTTTAGAAACTATTTACAGATAGGTTATTTGTGCATACCCCCCTCCTTCTAGGTTTTGAGACACAGTCTAGGGGTCCAGATGAACAGTAGATATTTCAGATCGCAGATCAGATTGTGCAGTGGTGAGCCTTCTATATTCCAAAGGCCGATTTACTTTCAGATGTTCATCTTTAGTCATGTTTTGGTCTACTGGGGGCCTTGTACCAGATTTCAGATAGTTGTTATTAGTCATGTAGTAGAGATTTTGCAGACGGATTTTAGATATTGATAGATGTTGTGGGACTTTATTTCCCATTATTGATTTTATTAGAGTTATGACCATGTTTCCGTAATATTGTGTATTTTTCGCATTTCTTTTATCATATGAATTATGTGCATGATTACCAAATAGATAGGGGTTTTTCGGGCCTTCATGGTTCGGGATGCTCGTCACGGCTAGGGCCTCGATTCGGGTCGTGACAATACTGAAAACTGAAATCCATAATATGTATAAATAATAATGTCTGACTCAGTTTGCGAAATCTCTACTATGAACCAATCAAAGCTATCTGAAAGCTGGGACAAGGCCCCCAGTAGATCAAACCTAACTAATAGTAGTAATATGAAATAACCAGGCCTTCTGAATCATAGAAGTCTCACCACTGTAAACTCTGATCTGTGATCTGAAATCTCTACTGTTTATCTGGACCCCTAGACTGTGCCTCAGAACCTGGAAGGAGGGGGTCAGCACAAAAGTACTGGCACGCGAAGCAGTCCAAAATAGAATAATTGAACACACACACACATATATATATAATATGTGAGCAAAGTTTTCATTAAACATCATGCATAAAATAGTTTCTGAAAACACATGGGCATTTTCTGAAAACATGTAACTTGTCTGTAAATTTTAAATTTCTGATCTGCGTATTACTTCTGAGTTAGGTGGTATCCCCTACAAGTTTGATATTCCATGGGCGATATGGAATCCGCCATTGACTCGGCGGGGAAGCCTCCAACTCGAGTGTGCCGCAAGGGTTGGAGTTCCTGAATCTTATATGCCACAGGGCTCTAGGCCAGCGAATATATAAACTCGAATCGGCAAATCACGATTTTGGGCAACGAGTTGTCTGAACTCATGCCTTCTTCGAGGAACCACCTAAGCTCTCTTTATGCCCAATTTTTATCCTGTTCTAAAATATGCATGTTTCTAGTTTCAACATCTGGAAAGTCTGATTTCAAACATGCATTAAATCTGTTCTGAATTATCATGACAAAATTTGAATTGGTGTCGTCACACTAAGACTTGCAAGTCCTATTTTTGAGCCATAATGCAATAAGCATGATCTTTCATTAAAACATGGTTCAGACCACCCAAACATGCAAACAGTATAAGAGATTTCATGTTCCGAAAGCATAAGTCAAAACTATGCAAGAACTCTTCAAATATAAGGTGGTCATGTGCTTTTAGCAAAATCCATGCACTCTTTCATTATATGTACTTTCAACATTTTTCAATACAAACAACCCTCTCTTTGGAATTCAAGATTCATAACCAAATCATTCATAAATTAAGACACTTCATAACATGCTTTTCAAGATGCTTTTCAAAAACAATCCATATCATATGATAAGTAAGGAAAATCATAACAAGAGAGGGATTTTCACATGAATCATGCTCTCAATTCAATCATCGACATTAAAACATGTAGATATATACGTATGTCAATTCAAATAAATTTGGGGAAGGCTTAAAGACAAAAACAATTCAGTCAAAACTTCTAAAAACATAATTATATTCATAAATTCAAAACCCCATTCTTAAAATCATGATCTCTATGCCAATGAGATTTGAGGGAAACCCCGCATACCTCGAATTTTGAAAACAATGGGTGTTTCTTGAAGCCTACGACCTGGGAATTCCAAATATGCGATTTGCTTCAAAAACCTACATCGAATCTTGAACTACTTGGGTTTTTATTTTGAAACCCTTGAGAGTGTTCTTGAACAATTTTGATGAATGAGACTCTATTTTGGTGTTTGAGGGATTAAATCCCGTGTTTAAGTTGATGGGGGATTGGACAATTACCAAAATACCATTAATTTTCCAGATGGACTGAAAAAATTAGCCTGGGGCGATCCACCAGGCGGTGCGGGCTCTAGAGCACCACTTTTTAGCAGGCGTCGCCACTCTATCGCGGGCTTCCTTCCAGGCCAGGCGATCCAGCGGGCGGCGCAGGCTAATCGCGCGTTGCTATTGGAACGACAATCCAAACTCGCCCTTAAGCCCGTCTAAAAATTTTGAAACTCTTTCTAGACGTACTACAACCTTGCCCCATCGTAACGCAACAAGAAAATCTAAGAACGGAGGTCGGGAAGGTCGAAAATAAAATCCCCGAAGATTACTAGTTAGAAATGAGTCTAAGTCTTTCAAAACTTAGAATATTTTCAAGTTTTTGAGTTCAAAACCACACCAGTTGGAGCTAGTATATGCACGACTTTTATGGGGCATTACATTATCCCCCTTGGGATCATTCGTCCTCGAATGATGACACGGAATACACTCACGCACGATTTCAAGTATATTCAGCTATAGAAAAGAAGACATAAGACAAGAATTGTACCTTCCATCTCACCATTCACCGGATCAAATAGGCTTGGGTCTCTAACTCTCATGTCGTTTTCTGATTCCCAAGTTGCTTCTTCAACTTTCTGATTCTGCCACAACACATTAACTGAGGCTATCTCTTTGCTCCTCAGCTTTCTCACTTGAAGGTATAGGATTGCTACAGTCTCTTCTTCATACGACAAGGAATCGGCCACCTTGATTTCTTCAACAGGTAGCACTAAAGAATGATCTCCTATGT
>NW_025869507.1:0-5246 GCF_002878395.1 Capsicum annuum
GCTGAAAAACTGTCCCTAGTTGTTACGGGTCTCATAACAACTCATTGAGACACCTTACGGCTGATTAGCATGTGTTGTAGTCAAGACAATGTCATGGGAACATATATTATTTACCCTAAAACTCACTTCATATGACTTGTATCGTGACCATATGACTCGTAGGGTCCAAGTCATATTTAAGACAGAACAATTTGGGCCTCACACAAGCCACCCGATACACCCAAATTAACCCGAATAGGTTGGGTTCGAATCCCATAGGTAATATGGTGCTAATTAAAAAGTATGCAGATTAGTTGAATTTTAATAATTTATTTCCGTAAAACAAAAAAGAGAAATTTGATTGATCTTACAAATTAATGGTTTCAGTTTAACAAGATGAGATATTGTAGTAGTATTCGAATTCAGTGAAATAGCAAGCTAGGGTTATGTCCACCTTGTATTTTTTCAATACTTTCTAACTTTGGACTTTATGAAGTCATACATGCATCGCGCTTACAGAGAAACATATTGTATTTAATAACAAAATCCTAATGTTTCTTAACCATCAAGGACTAATTCACTTTAGTTCTCTCGAATCAAAAGTATTTACAAAAATAATACGAGATCTCCAAGTAGTTAATCCTATTAGAGCATTAACATATGAAACAACGGTTGAAAATACTATTTTCTTATCACTACTCTCTTTTTCGAACCATAACTTTTCTATCGAACAAGCTGAGCTTTAAAAAACATCCTTTATGTTTGTAACCACGAGAATTCAAGATAAACGAACAGAGTATGATATAAGCAGATCAATACATGATGAATTCAGAAACCCAAAGTAATAGAATGTATGTCACAAGGCTTCCATAACCTTAACTAATAAACTTAGCTACTCATGGATAAAACGAGAATCACAATAGAAATATTCATCATACCAAAAAGTAAAAGATGATCATGGTGTGTGAATAGTGAAAACAAGAGAAAAAAACATTTTTCTCTCTCCCATGCTATGCCGCCCTCCTCCTTTTTCAAAAACTATTACCGAATAATGAATTCTGATAAAAATTCAGCATCAAGTCTTTCTAATAATCCTTTCTCTCATAATTTCCTTCTAAGTCCCTGAACTAATTATAATTGTCAAATTAGTCTTCGACATAGTTTTTAGGCATCATATTTGGTTAAACAAGCTACTTTTCTCTTGTGTGATTTGTCATCTGCATTCCGTAGTTACATCATGTCTTTATCTATCTCCTTAACACCTGAAATCATGCTAATCGCATATGCTAGCTCAATTACATCAAAGTAGAGTAAAAACATAAGAAACTAGGCACTTTGTTCTCAAACCTTAGCTAAAATATGGGTAAGTTATGGTGCTTAGGCGTATAAATACATTCAAGATCACCACCTCACACTTAAAGCTTTATTTGTCCTCGAACAACATATCCATTTATGTATACTCCATATGTTTTAGCATACACAAAGGAGAAACAAGGTGCTCAATAGGCCCACACAACAATTATGAACAAATAGTAAATTCACGGTTCATTACTAGAGACAACCTACCTTCAAGAATAGACTCATTAAGTTGGTAAATTCATGCATACAATTTAAGCAAAGAAGTCATATAAATAACCCAGACTTCATCAACCATGTGCCCCCACAACAAGAAAGTTACCCATAATCACTCACAATCAAGCAATTTCTAACAAAATGGGTACAACAATCAAGTTGCGCTCACTCTCACGTAGAATTCTTAAATTACAACTGATGACCATATGCTTGCCCTTAATGCAATGCTCCACTATTATCAGAATGCTAAGATTAGGATCAAATAGGTCTTTTATGGGTTGTAATGCAGGATAAAGGATGGGTAGAAACTATTCTGACCAAAAATAGTGACTATCTTCCCTAAGCGCTTTAATACACTACATTATGCAACTAAGACCAATTTCTAACAACCAATTTACACCACTTTCATCTATCCATATCTTTTGTTTTAACCCCATCCCATTAAACTCAATGAATAAAAATATGGTGGGAGTATGAAGCTCTTTCAATATATAATTTTTTGGCACCCATTTCACGTTATGCACCCGTATGCTAGCCACTCTCAACTTAAGCGATTTGCCTTAGTTGAGGTGCACAATGTCCAAGAAGGACCAGGTCCAAAATAGGTTCATTACATCATGTCTAGATAAAATTTTGGAACTTTTTAAACAATTTTTGCTACTCTAAACCACATCAATTTCACATGCCAATAACTAGACTTTGGGGGTATTAATTTCACCTTTTTCGTCTTATTGTCAAACTTCTAACTCAAATTAATTTTACATTAAAGCACTTGAGATCTTTTGGATCAAATTATGATCTATTAAAGAAAGGGTGAGGCTACATATGAGGCTAACAAAAGAACAAGCTAAAGGCTCAATGGCGATAGCTAAGATAATGTGCAAAGGTAGGTCAAAAGAAGGCATGAACAATGGCTTTCAAAGAAATGCCTAAATTATCTCCTAAATTCACACTCGTTATTTTGCTTTGCACAGACACCAGGAAAGTTCTAGCATCAGTTGCAATAAGGAATATACATCAGTCTTACACACTCATAGCATATTGTCAACTCAATTAGGAGCATTATAGATTCTCAGCCCAAAAACTATATGAATTCAAATAAAACCAATAATCACAACAAGAGTCACCATTAGAGCCTAGGTGTTTCAAATGTAATAATCCACCATATGTTTCAAATGTAATAATCCAACACATACTTACACTATAACGTCATGTGATCCACAAGAACAGTTGCACGTAAGTAAATGACTAATTTTCTCTTAAGACAAATGTCATACATCCATCATCGAGAAAGCACCTAACTCCAACTAAATTAAACAAACATCTAACAAGAAACAAAATAAACAAAATAACAAATCATATCACAAAAGTATACTATGGTGAAGGTAGCATTTTCTTACAAAACAAGTAGCAAAGTAACCAGCCACCCCACACTTAAGCTAAGCACTTTCCCCATTGTAAATAACAAAATAAAGAACATGGCTAGTAGTACTCCTCATCCACATTAAGAGTCATGCTATCTGTATTGAGATCATCATAGAAGTAATTTTTCACTATGATATGGTGCACCAACATTAGTCGCAAGAAAATTCACACACTTCAATTCCCCTAATTCTATTTCAATGAAGCACTTTTTGAACAAAATCATGCCCTACAACTTTAACCATATCAAGATATACAGAACACCATCACTTTCACATAATTTTATCAATATCATGTTAAATAAAATGATATGGAAAGTAATGGTTACATAACTACCAGGTTAGTTGTGAACAATTTACTCACATGTACAAACTCAAAGTACTACAACATTGGTGCTTATCTACCCAAGATGTTCAAAATCCTTCTTTGACATATACACCGTAAGAATTTAATTCATAATCCTCAAAAAATAAATTAACTCTAACAAAAGGTCACAATAACTAAGGGTTAATAAAGTAAAACTTACCTTGAAGATGGAAGTTGAGGAAGGAAGGGGGAAATTCTTTAGATTGTTAAGAAAAGAGTAATATTGAAGGACAAATAGAAAGGTGAGAGAGCAATCATGTACAACTTAAAGGTGAAATAAGGATGAATTTGGGCATACATGTTGTGAATTCTATTAAAGAGTGAAATCCGGATCGGATTGACCCAATTAAAATTCGAGTACTAAGCTAAATTGGGAAGAGTATGTGATGCACAACGGAAGGCAAATGTTTAAGTATGCATCACATAGGTCATCGCACAGGTGAAATAGTGAGCATGTGCATTACGATTTGCATCACACATGTTATTGCACAAGGGTAAGATTGCTCCACACAAGATATCACACAAATAAGGTTAGGCGCCACATAAGTAGTCATACAAGTTAAATAGTGAAGGTATGTAGTTGGGTGTGCGACACACAATCCATCGCCCAAGTTAAGGTATGCGCCGCATAAGGTATATCACATGTGAGGGTGATCTTAGGCTAAGTCTTAGGCGACGCCTTTTCTATGGCCTATGTTAAATTGATAGCTACACACCCTAGAGTACACTAAAACTTTTATGACATGCACCCCATTTTTCATATAAGGCATTGAGAAAGGTCCATACCATGGGTACTTTGCCCCCACAACCCCACTGAGGTCAGTGGTAGACACTGGGATCGCATTAACATAATTTGGGTCACAACTCTAACATGAATTATGACTCAAGCCTTATACATTTGACCACTCCAACTTACCTGTAATGTTCTTGTTACTCATAAACTTACCACCTTTGATATGGCTCACTTTCAAACTTAATTTGGTACCAATCAGCTCCTTAGTACTTCATGCACCTACACTTACTCAAAAACAACTAAAAATGATTAGAAGGATGGGTTGCTTCTCACCAAGCGCCATAGTTTCAGTCGTGCCTCAACTCTTATTTTTTGTATTTTTGTTTAATATGATCAAATGAAAATTAAATCGTGGGTTGCCTCCCATGAAACCCCTAATTTAAAGTTATGGCATGACTCAATTATCTTGACTACCCAGACTTTATCAAAATATATCGATGATATCATTTGTACCTTATTTGTTGGATCAAGAAAATGTTTTATTCCTAGGCCAGCTACTTTAATATCACTCACATCCTTGCTTGCAAGTTCAACCAAACCAGTTATGGTCTCCACACCAGACCTATCCTTAACTGGTAAATCTCTCTCATCTTTATACAATACATCAACTCCCTTTAGTAGTTTCTCCATCATGTCCTCCACGAACATTTTTCCTAAATTGGTGGCAGCATTATCTTTACTTCCGGGAGGTACATATAATCCACTCCTATCATTTGTTTCTTCCAGTTTCGTTGATCCCTATCCATTTAACCATATTTTTCGTAATAGTTCTGTCCTTGGTTCCCTTGGATATTGCCATAGAAACCTCCCTAGTTACTCAGATAATTTTCCTCTTCTTCTAAGTTTGAATTATCCCTATCTAGGGATATAACAGCTTTCACCTTTTAAAACTTTACAGATAATAAGTTCTTGGTCAACAAATCCATCTGCATCTTCAAGTGTACCATGTCATGATCGCGTTCTTCCACTTTATTCCATTGTTCTACAGTCATACTAACAGACACAGTAGGGCTTGCTATGTAATACCCCACATATTGGACTAGAATAAAAATTCATCATTCTTATGTGTGGATGTTTCAAAAGCCTCAAGTCCTACATAAATTTAGTGTGTTAA